>NC_048426.1:4039826-4116550 GCF_013103735.1 Etheostoma cragini
CCTCCTCTATCCTCCTCATCCTGGCTCTCCTCACTCACAGGCTCCTCTTCTGCTTCTCGGTAAAGTATACCGACGGCAGTGGCTCATTTTACCCAGTCCATCTATAATTTTAATACCTATTTTAACTTTTCTTGTCTGCTTTCAATTACAAGTGAATCCCGAACAATGTTACAAGTTTTTTTTTCTCCCCGTTGTGTCGTTAATTATACAGTTATTGGCCCGTGATGCTTTGAAGCACTTTAAATGAAAACGTAACAAAACAACAAGGCCGTGTGAAAGGTGACCGTCCATGCTTTAATATGAATACACACGTCAAAGCTAACTATAAAGTGGCATGCCCCCTCTATGCGGGGGGTGTTGCGCAATAACTGGAAGAACGCTTCGTCTCAAAACTGTCAAAAGCGTTTTGTGTACTACTTAACTTGCAAGTTCATTCTTCCAGGTACAGCCAGCAAGTACGGTCTCCCCAAGAACACAAGTCCTTTGCTTACTTGGCATTGAGAAACCCCCACAGTAACGTGTTGGTGTTGCATAACACAAGAGTTGTATCATGGGACATAAACTAAAAGCCAAGATATGTGAGCCTCTGCTTTCTGATTTTGACCATTTAAAAAAAAAAAGATGTCTCTTGCAAGTCCAGCTGCCAATCTTCCTCTACACTAGAACTCAAATTCCATTTTTTATTTACTTTCATATTTCAAATTATATTGAAATATTTAATGCACAATGCCTTGTCAGCCTTGTGGCGCATTCAAAGTTATTAACCCTTGTGTTGTTGTTATGGAGATTTCCTGACCTCTCAAGTGATGCGCTTTAAGACTCAATATAAAAACGCAGAAGCACAGAGAACACATAGGTGGTTAAAGTGATACATTGCAAAAGTTTAAAAGGAAGTTACAGAGTTACCAGCTCAGTTTTCCCCAATAACTCCCCCAGAGAAGTGTGTGCACGATGATTTTATACTACCACAGAACAACCTTTCTGATGGGAATACAGACAAAAATCTCTCCTTATCCTATGGGAATAATCTCTCTACAATACTCTATCATCATTGGACAGAAGTCCTCAAGCATTCCTCCTCCGTGTCTTATATGAACAAAGTCCACTACTGGTGACCTTCTCATATTCATTAGTTCATATTCAGTCCACATACATGGTGTTTGCGTCCTCTCTACAGGTTGCATGGTTCCTGTCACCGGCGTTAATAAAAGGACATGGGCCTCTGACCACATCTCCACATCCGCACCTAGTCAACAAATATCTAAACCATAGTCCTCCTAAGCCCGTGAAATATGGCAGATGTACCAAAAACAGGGCAGCTGAAGTTCTGTTTTGTCACTTTTGAAACTTCCCACCTGATTCCAGCCCTTGAGCAAAGCTAGGCTGAACATGTCACAGTCCTATCTCCGTACCAGATGGAAAATCAACATTTTCATCCGACTTGGTGTAGAAAAGAAACACAAGAACTTTATATTTACATGTTGTAAATATCTGCTTGTTTAGTCCTTAATGGTTGGCTTAAGTGTCAGTATTTAAATTGAGTTACACTGACACTGTGTCATCCGGCGTTGCCAATGTGGGTCACAGCCTGCAAGAGATGCTTTGCATGATGGGATGCATAGTGCCGGGGTGTCCACGCCAACGTCTTATTGATGAACCCGCAACGACTTCAATCTTAATGAGATCTTTTTTATGTTTCCCAATCTCTAACAGGATTACGAGTCACGCTGCAACACGATGACTTGCCACTCAACATGCAAAAGATGTCCTGTTTGTGAGTCGTTATTGAAAAAAAATATTAATCTCACCCCAGATTCGCATTATTTGGACCAGAATAATTGAAAATATTCACATGTACTAGTGTAATTTCCATCCGCATAATCGGCTGTGTTGATTACTGTGATCCCAGCCACATGCAAGGATAAGGCTACTTTTAACTATAAAGGGATTTACATGTTGGATTAGCGCTAAAGCAAGGATCTATCGCACATTACAAAACATTTCTTAATATTTCCTCATTTGTGTAAAATTGAACCACGGGGATCTTTACATGTTAATGCGACAAGCATGTGATGGAAAGTTTTGGGGTGTTAGTCGGTCAAGGCAACAACAAACAAGGGTGTGTGACGGCGCGTAATAATCCCTGATTTTAATTCACTAATCGTTATTTAAATTAGATTTCCACCAAAGGAAAAAAAAGGATATGTTATGTTTGGGTGTATTAATAGTCGTCTACATGCTTGGACAAAGCTGGAAACACAGCACTACATCTTTTCTTCATTTGCATACAGGCGTAAATACATGAATGCATGGGAGCATATGTGCGTTTAATGTGTTTTTTCACCTTCCCAGGGGTAAAACTGCAGCAATGGCTCGTCTGCAAAATGAGGAACCCTCCAGGTTCATATCAAAGTTTATATCTTTTCTTTATATTAAGTAAACTTGCTCCACCTGGGTCCATTAATCCAGTCGAGAGACCTGGAGCGGAGTGCCTTTTCTTCCCCTCTGGTCAGTGGATTTACCGCGGGAGTAATAACTGTCAGGCCAAATGCCTGGTAAAGTGGCGGACAGGAGCGAGTAGAGGGGGAGTATTTATCACGGTATTGACTTTGTGACTGCCTTGTCGTGAACTCTTTTGTCATAAACTGGAGCAGCGCTGCAGATCGATCCGAGGAAAACTGCTGTCAGCTCGACTCCCAGCGAGCATTGCTTTTCCAACAGCCACTTAGAGGGCTGATAAATGCCCCCACCACTCCGGCCCGCCCGCCCGCCTGCTGCAGCAGCGAGAGCATGGCCGGGGACACTCTTTCACCTCTCACACACACATAAACACCATCAGGCCGTCCTCCTGCATCTACACACATACACACTTGAGGATATCAAAAAGCAAGTGCACATTTTTCACATACACTTCTAGCAAAAGGAGAAAAGTAGGAGTGTATCATGTTGTCATCATGAATCAGGAAACTATTCAGAGGCTGTGTTCTGGGCAAGCTGTGAAAAGGAACAACATGAGCATATTTATGTTAATTACTTGATGTTAATGTTAGCAAGTGATTAATTCCTAAAGATAGTTTTTAGAAGAATATGTCAGCCAAGACAGATTTTATTGAGAAGAGGGAAACGCCAGTCTAACAAAACTGTGTTAAAGTTGATTGTGGAAATCTTTGAACACATTCTTGACTTTCTATACTCAAAGAAGTAGAAATAAAAAAAAAAAATTACTATTAATACTATTAAAGAAAGAAACTGAAATAAGCTATGCAGTGGTGAAAATTCCATTTTGTCCCTTTACATACCTATGTATGGCTGGTGTTAGTTCAATTTCATCTCAGCCCAAATAAAAAGATGTGTTGGAGGACACATGGTTGCTTCATTCATACGTGTTTGAGCTTCAGATGGACCTGGGCTCAGACGAGGAGTCTGCTGTATCAGAATGCTGGTGTGGTTATAATCTTTTATTCGTCGTGATGTTACATGGATAATAGATGTTGATGTTCTGAAGCCACATCTCATCTCCGTTGCCCAGTGCATGTTCTGTCCTGTTCGATTTTTCATGCACTGGCTGGCTTGTACCGAGGGGTACAGAAGATTCTTCCCCTGCTCTTAAAGTTCGCTTCTATCTGTGGTATTCCTCCCGTTTTGTCAATAATCCCTCTGTTGTGAGGGTTTTGTCAGAGTGATTGATAGCGAGTGACTCAATTATGGGCTCTTGCTCCTTTCTGTTAGTTTAGTAGGTGTGTATTTGCACTGTGGACAGTCCCAGTATGGCATAGACTACATCCTACTCATACTTATCCCCCAAAATATGGCCTTTACAAACTAGAATGGAAGTTAGGTATGTAACTCCAGATTCCATGAGTGTGTAGCCCTCTAAGCTCCTTGAATGGCTGAAGAAAAGTTATTTTGGGAACAATTTGTCCCCTATCATCACTATATACAGTATATGCAGGTGCAGGCCCACCTAGCTGGTACACGTGGTTAAGTTCTTTTCAGCCTTCTTTCAGCCTTAGAGGGCTACGCCTATATTTTTTCAATCCGGAGTAGTAGCCAACTAATATTTCACAGAGCCCACCTCGCTCCTCAGGGCTGCAATAAGAGCTTTGAGACGGTGAGCCACAACGACTTCCGGGTCAAGCGAGGACACATTGAACAAGAGACTTGAGATCCACCGACTGAAACAGGAAACACACAAGGGAGGAAGGAGGGTGATCTAGAAGAAGAGGTGATAGCAGGGCCGATTAGTAACAGGAGATACCCATCAGGGTGGAGCCGACAGTCACAGCGAGTATCACCAGCAGTCACAGATGGTGTCAGATTGGGTCGGAATATCAAAATACTGATACAGTCTTCAGGCAGAAGGTCTTGGTATTTGGTGCTCTTCCTTTCAAAGAGTGCCTGTTTTTATGATTATACCCAGCACTAATAAACATCTAATTGGTAGTTAATTAAACTTAAGCTGTTTTACTGTTAACAATGACATGATGTATGCCTTGTTAATGGTTAATAAGGACTTTGAAAAGCATCTTTAAACATTATTTAGATCGCCACTATCAAGGCATAAAAAACTAAAAAAGATTCAATGGGATAAATTAATGTTACTTGATGTTTTATAAACCACTTATTAATAAATAACTAATTATAAGCATTAGTTGCAACGTCATAATAGCCATCCAAATAATGTAAAAATTATGCATTGACGATCAATCTAAAGTTATAAACTATTTGTTCATGTAACACTCAACTGATTATAAGAATAACATCAATTATACCACGAGTCAACATTAGAAATGATCATGTGTTTGTTTACAGTGAAATAAGTATTGACGAAAGTATAATTGACTATAAATTCACCGTTCATTCATGATGGTTATTACAAACTGTTGCTACCATTTCCTGTTTCCTTTCCTGCTTTCCTTTCCTTCTTAAAGAAACAGCCAACTTGTTGGAATGGGGCTTCATTTGGGAACCCATCTTGAAAGTAGTCCGTCTTTAGTGCCAATCAAGAATCGCAGAGGCTGTTGTACTGGGTGACTAATTGCGGCATTCTTCACAACTACCATCTGCATATTCATAAATCTAACCTCAGTTTTCTTCTTGGATTGACACTCCTCAGTATGGTAGATGTGGAGAAAGATATTGATTGGCTGGAGCAGTCTACAATGGCAATTACAGTGAAGGTTAGTGAAGAGACCGGAAAACAACAGAACACATCTCTTCTTTTCTATCTGGTATTACAATGAGGACCAATACGATGACAACAGACTCGGGCCACATCATTTGCAATACATTACTGTTCAACCAGTAGTCTGTCTAAGGGTTTTATGTAAAGGGATATGCACCTGAGATGCCATTATGAACATGTATCGCTCTGTGTGGTGCTTACTTGCAACCTGCCCTATATTCACTGCCCACCATGTTGTTTAAGTGTCAATATTAGAAGTTTGAAACAAAGCTTTAGTTTCTTTTCTCTCTCATCTGCTTACCTCATTCCCTTTTCCTGTATCTCTCTATTTTAAATCCTAGTTGATTTTTCTCCATTTCTTCTGCTCCTCTCTTTCTTTAATATCTGCAATACTCTCCTTATCTTTTTCAGTTGTGTCACCCTTTTCTACTTTTCTTCATTTCCTTCTATTCATTTTCCCTGTTTCCTGTTTCTTTCCCCTCCTCTCCTCACTTCCTTTAGTTTCTTTTCTGTTCCTTAGTCCATTTCTTTCCTTTTCTTGTAGCTTTTTGGTCCAGATGAATGGGAAATCAATAGTGTCTATGTAGACATCCAGAAGCAGTCTGAGTCAAAAACATACCCCGGTGATGGAAAGCCTGTGTGTGTGTGTGTGTGTGTGGGGGGGAGAGTGTGTGTGTGTGTGTGTGTGTGTGTGTGTGCGTGCGTGTGTGTGTTCCTGATGTTGAGCAGACACTTGACCGTGACCCTCCTGCCTCTCTGTCTCCTTTCCCTGGGTCCTGGGTGGAGGGGTCAGAGGTCAGCGGTCAGGCGGAGGCTGTCCTCCCCCCGCACTCCTGGGAGTCTGGGGCTCTGGAGAACGTCCTACGGCGAGCGTAACCTTTGACCCCGTCCCTCAGGCGGGTCAGAAGGGCGGAGAAATATGGAGATTAATGAAGCCATGGAGTGAAGAGACAGCACCAATTCACCTGTCTGTTCATCTGAGTTCAACCTTCCTTCCTGCACATGGAAACTCAACCCAGAACGTACTGTCGCTTCTCGCAGCGTGTTTTAGGGCGGCATGTGTGTCTTTTTAGGAACTACACTGGAAATCTCTTCACACGGATCATGAAGTCCCGCTCTGATTCAGTTACCTGCAACAAGTCCATGTTACAGGTAAAAATCATAAATAAATAAATGAGTCTGACATGAATGGATATACATGACCACATGGGTGAAATGATGAAGAGACAGGAAGAATTATGAAAAAAGACAGAACTACAGTCCACTGTTGCAGTTTTTATCACTCTTATCTATCCCAGCGTTTAGAGATTTCCAAAAAGTACAGACAATGGCATTTGAGAATCCATCCACTTATTATCCTAACCCTAAAATACACAGCACATACTGTATTACATTTAACCACACTTTCTTCTCTGACAGAAATGTCATAGAGGCCTTTCAAATTGTCATGTTAAAACAGAGAAAGAGCCATTGGTACAGACAGCAGCTGTGTCAGTGGGCTCAGCTCTTTACCAGTGGCCGCTGACAGGTTTCAGATGTGTTAATGTCAAGACGTGTACTGTGGGGTGCAGAAATAATTAACATCATCAGAACAATGCGTTTCAGATGTCTCAAACATTAATCCAAGATACAGAAAAGAAATTGCTGTGATTCGATGGAAGTTTTCACGTTAGGTTGGATCACTGTAACTCACTGATATGCTCTGATGTCTACATTTAGCAAAAATATACTGAGAGTGTTGAGGTAAATTAGCCTCATGTCTCAAATTAAAAGTTAAAATTTAAGGCCACTATATGATACGTATATCTGTAGTTTTATGTTCAGCAGTACTAACAGAATAGTTCAGAAGAGGATTATGGCCACATGTGAAAAATATGTTTGAGTTCTGGGTGTTAAAAGTCAGAATTGTGACTTCAAAAGTGTTTTTCAGTCAGAATTCTGACCTTATTCTCAGAATATTCAAAACTCAATATTTTTTTTACACATGGCCCTATCCCCTTCCGTCAAATAGAACAGCTGTCCCGCATTTTCATGTACACTGTGGGAAAATGAACATCACTTCATGTTCTACTGTGAGTGACATCATGTGGAAATCCTAACTGTAACTCAATCATGCATTTACAGTGAACCTGTGCTTAAAAGCTCAAATCAAAGCTGCTCATTCGATCCATCTTTTACTGAGAGCATCACAAAAAGTGGGTAAAACTCTTTTTTTTTAAATCTTTTTATTCATTCAGGGAGAGTTGACCGAGTGTTCACTCTTTTGCATTCACACAGTAATACATCCATACCTGGAAGCTGCCCAGTTCAACCACAGTGTGATCTGTGTACATCCATGTCCCAGGAAGGCTTGTTACTGACGTAGCTCTGGGGAGCTCATGCCCCGGAGTCCTCATGTGGGTTTTTTTGCCACACAGTCTTCCCCACTTATCCAAAAGGAACACTATTTCCGGACACAGTATAACCACCTTTATAATGGATGCATCGGGAACCAATGCCACTTTAATAAAACCTATAATGTTCAGTTTTTGGTCAGTTTTTAATCTTCTACGGCCATTCTTGAGTTTTTTTTAAATTGCGTTATAACAAGTACAATGAAAAATGAACAGTGAAAGGCCATGTCTGCTAGAATTAACAGTTATGGTTTGAGACCAAATTAAGTTGCTATGGCTTCAAAGGGAAGTCCATCATAATATACCAAAACATAACTTTAGTTGTCATGAAGTATAAAGTCTTTTGTTGCTGTGGAGGAGCTTGGTCTGTGTTTTCACAGGAGAAAAACAAACCCAAACTGGGGGTGTGTAGTATGTTTGACCCATTTTAATCAGTCTCTTGTGGGCCCCCCAACTTCATGGAAGTGCAATACTAAATCATTGAAATACTCATTTGGAAAAGCATTGTAATACCTAGGTAGTGCTTAGTTTCAAATACTGACTTTGAAAAACAACAGATAAAATCTTAAAATGTAATTAAGAGAGCTTCAGTAGTGTAAAAGGAAACTAGAAGGGCACTCAGAGAGCGCAGGCCTCTGCCAAGACATTAGCGATGTTAACGCAGTGTGAATTTTCCAAATTGGGATTATTCTGACACCAGTTAATTGCAGCACAAATGCCCTATCTGGTAATGTTAATGAAAGTGAAAAATAATGTGTGTATCTGCCCTGTGATTTAGACCCGCTCCAAAGTATAATAGGTTCTACCTTGACTACACCCTTAATAATACATTTATTTTGTATAGCGCTTTTCTAAACACTCAAAGAAGCTTTACAGTTTTTGGTTTACGAACACACAAAAGGTACGTAGACATGACAGACAAAAAAGACTAGGAAGACACATAGGGGCCTGGATAAGCAAGGGGAAAGCAGGAGAGGTGGGCAAGGAAAAAGATGGAAAAACTGGGAGAGAGGGTTAACAGGAAAAACAGGAAAAAGCAAGTTTGAAGGATGGTAGGGTGCTTGACTGTTCTTCTGCAGCTGAGTCCTGATGGTCTTGAGGGTGTTGGCATTGTTGAAGCTGAGGAGGCGGTTGGGAGTGTGACGGGTGAGAACCAAGTGTTCCACCAAGTGTCATGTAAATCGGGCTAGAACATTTTCTGCAATAATGCCGACACACAGACAGACAGATCTAACAAACCAACAGACAAACAACACTGGAAACACAAACTCCTTGGTGGAATAACGGGGGGTGACAGACAAAAGGAAAGACTCTGTATACATCTAGAAAATGTGAAATGTATCAACACTGTTTGGCCAGGGAAAGAGCAATATGTGTTCTTTGACACACAATTCCATGCACATGTAATTATCTCTGACATGGTTTTTAAAGGAAGCCTGACTTTTACAGTGGCAATAAAACCCGACCAGACTGTGCTTGAGGCCTGAGCTTGTACATGAAGTTAACTACGTCAGAGAAAAAAGTGAAAAGAAGCAAAATGTGCAAAGGCAGAAGAAGCTTCAAGTAAATCAAAACAAGAATGACTTTAGGGATTTGAGGGAGCCGGGAGTAGAGGAATCCAAAGGAAAAAGGAAGAAAAAAAAGGTAATGACATGGCTGGTTGATGGGGGGAGGTTATTTATTGCGACACGCCATTTAAACCAATTGGGCAGCACATAGGAAGGAAGGGGTTAATGGTCATCGTTTTGTCAATGCTGATTAAATTGTTTAGGGCCCCTGACCTCAAAGCTCTTTCCTAGAAGTTTTTCTGGCGGGGGGGGGGGGGGGGGGGGGGGGGGGGGGGGGGGGCACATTTAAGACATGATAGACATCTGCTCCTGCATTTTACATAACTGAAGTGAAAGAAGCAAAAGATTTGTTTTGGCACTGAATTCTTTTCATAGATTTTAGGATAAGCATTTTTAAATTTTTAATAACAACAATTTGCATGCTTTTTCAAGTTTTTTTAAACAAACAAGCGATAGATTAGGATTTCTTGTGGGATGTAGAAGAACCTGAAGACCACTGAGAAAGGGGAATTAAACGATCTTTCTAATAAAGACCTCTGAGGCACATCTCAGACACAGACAGGAGCCTGAAGCCCTTCCTGAACAAATAATAATAATGTACTGTACTAATATACATAATAATAAAATGTATGATAATGTATACTTTATTAATCCCGCAAGGAAAAGTACAATTTACACTCGTTAAATGTTGTTATGACACACAGGCCTGAATTACACACACATGCTCAGTACATATACATGCACTAACAGAGATTTCAGAGTGGGGGGGCTGCCCATGGAACGGCAAAATGTAAAAAATCTTGAGTTTTTTTAAGATGATTTTTTGTGCGTTTTAGGCCTTTATTTTGTAGGACAGCTGAAGACATGAAAGGGGAGAGAGACGGGGAATGACATGCAGCAAAGGGCCGAGGAGTACACCTCTACTTATGGGCGCCAGCTCTACCAGGTGAGCTACCCAGGCACCCAGTTGTTGAGATATTTCAATAAAAAAACTAAAATATCAATCTGGTGAATCTGGATTCCAATGGATTATTCTGTTCAATCCAGCTTTCCCCTAGGCTTCAGTCTGTCTTTCCAGCCCCTTCAGATGGAGGTCTCATAAATTTGATGTGCACCTCCATGGCGGAATAAGTCAGAATGTTACGCTAGCCTCACCACCCTGTTTTTATTACAATGTCCATATGTTGTATCTACAAATACATTGATCTGAGCCATGCTCTTATGGTGACCAATCAATCTTCACGACACTGGGTGCTGAAAAGGTCGCCGCCATGGAAACACTGGAGGTGGGTCTTCCCAGTGAAGGTTCATTACACATACACGCACAAGAATATGCACAGGGTATATCCCCCCCCCAACACACACACACACACACACACACACACACACGCACGCGCGCAGCAGCAGGTCATTGGAAGGTCAAGTCCAGATCTGGCATTTTATCCCAGCATATGATGCCTGTCTGCAGTTGACAAGCTTGTTACCCGTCGCTTTTTCTCTCTAATTCACAATATCGCTCAACATCTCAGTCTGTCTGATTATCTGTCATACATATATATATATATATATATATATATATATATATATATATATATATATATATATACAGTATATAAATAATTCATGGAATACAATTTTTCAAAATCTCAAATCAGCTGGTCCTCACATTCAGAAGTCAAGGGTTTGATTTACTCTTGTTCACAACATTTTCACATCAGTAGCAGCATTTGTTAGCTGTTAGCCTGAGTATCAGTGAAGTTACTTAGCCACATATGCAGTGGACTGGCCGTGCAATTCTCTGCACATAAGGCACCATCACCTTTTGTTTATAGTTGAGCTCAAGGGACAACCAGCAATCCCTGGTCAGAAGACCTGAGTGACCTGCTGATATGAGGAAGGAGCAAGTCAGAATTGCACACGGTGTTATTGAAAAACTCAGACTTTGATAACTTCCACAGAAACCCTCATTGAAATCTCAATGTAGTGTTGTGTAGTGCAATCCCAATTCTCAAATCCTTGTATTCCTGAGGGTGTATTTAAACTCATGCTAGACATACAATATTTAGTATTTCCAAATAAGGCCCTGCACTCATCTATGCATGTGTAAAGATGCTATTGGATCATTTGCAACAACTAGTTTTATCTACATAATAAGTCATGTGTATGATCACCGGATCACAGGCAGAGCATTCATCTGTGACCATCTGAGCCAGTGTTTCTACGTGTGTGTTACAACTGCAGTTTCTGTGTGTAAGTGTGTGTTATGTGTAACTTCCTCTATGATCACTGGGTGCGTTTACATGCACTGCAGTAACAGGGGTTACGCCTGTTCTCCCTGTATACATGAGCAGGAAAGAATGGGAAGACTGACGGGAGTAACTCTACCTCCAGTACAGTAGGTTGCACTCTGCCAACACACAACTAGCTTTCCGGTTGACCTATCTCAAAATTACACCTACTATCACTAAATTAGTAAAATTAGCAAGTGGACATAATTTGACCCAGAAGTGGGTCGGGCTGTCTTGAAATGGCCGGGGCTTTAACCAGTATGTTACTTAAGCATCCAATTGATATGGGTTGATCAGAAATTGTTATATTTATTGCTGATTAGAAAACTATATGCATGACTTCAGATTAATGGTGTTGTCAACAAACAAACTACATACAGAACAAGTTTTGCAACAATGAATACAACACATGCGGTTGCAATTATGAAGTAAAATGTAATGAACAAGAGTTTTCATACTCAATTTAACTTTCTTTTTTAAACTTAAAAATTTTTTTATGATCAGTGTGATTTTTGTTTTTGGTTCTTTTTTATTTCCACACCAGGTATGTGTGAGTGTGTGTGTGTTTGAGTAAGAGAGACAGAGAGAAAGAGAGAGAGAGAGAGAGAGAGAGAAAGAGAAAGAGCAGGGGGCGGGGGGCAGATGCTGTTTCTCAGATCTGCATTGACTTTAATGAAGCCAGCTGATGGTTAAAAAGAAGAAAATCTATGACGGCAGGGACGCAACGCGATTCACATTTAAACCAAGCAGCATGTCTGAAACCCCACGTTTACCAGAAATCCACTGGTTACTAAGTAAGTACTACAAACTGAAGTTAAAAACAAACCTGAAGCTGAAGAAACCCTAAACGTTAACGGAACAGACCCGTGGACCTGATTGACTGAGGGAGAGGGATAGAGAGAGGGAGAGAGGCCGAGGGAGCGCTGTTCTCCGTTTTCTGTGTGTGAGCAGAGCGTGTGTGTGTGTGTGGGGGGGGGTGGGGGGGGGGGGGGGGGGGGGGGGGGGGGGGGCGTTGTGACTTTCACAGAACGCAGCCATGGCCAGCTGAGGAGTTGTTTTCGATCCGAGTATTACTCGTATAATGCTTGTACTCGTCAAAAGTGCTTTATCCGTACCGAATACTCATTTCAGCCGAGTACTCGGCTCATCCCTAGTTTTTTATGTTATCCAAGAAGTAACTTTACACAGTCAAGATGGCAGCTAAAGCTTTCGGTCTGAGCACGTTACTGGGTTCCAACGGTAATTACAGTAACACAACGTTGGCACGCAAAGGAAATAAGCTCTTCAGAAACCTACGGGTGACATTATGGAGTCTAAGTCCATATTTATGAATCCAACCCAATCCAGCTATTAGGCTAGCCTCCATACTGTCTTTCTCAGTGTAACATAACTACAACATTTTTCCAAGCCTTGGACCTACAATCCAAGCTAGCCACAATAGCCTGCAACATGCTAACATCAACTTCAACAGGCAACAACAAACACGAAAGTGGCATAACTTACAACTTCCAAGTTTGATGTTGGGTCAAAGAGAGCAAATATCAATTCATCCTTGAATTATGAAGTGAATCCTGCTTTATAACAGCGTTTCCTTGTCTTTCCTCGTATTTCTTGTAGCTTTCTAGCTTTTTGACAGAATGACCAAAGCTTGCACTGTGGTTCCGAGTGGGCCATGGTGGGGCCTAGACGTACACTTTTTAATAAAAATTAAAAAAGACCTGCTACAAGCCGAACAAGTTAATTAAAGGACAGGGGAAGCAGGTTTGAAATGGAACAATTATACCCAAATCAAACCACAACAGATAGAGGGTGTTGCAAACTCATGTAGTGTAATTTAAGAATGTTGGTGTGGAATAAAGCTCCAAAAATTTAAAAGACCATCAACTTGAAGATCTCGTGAACTTTAACTTAAGCTTGTCTGATTTATTCTGGAAGTTGTATTCGAACATGATTTAACAGAGAACAGAGAGAATATGTCCTCTAACGTCTCTTTAAGCGTGATGTCCCCTATGAAACAACCGAGTCTCCAACAGAGAATTATAGAGATATCACCACGCCCGGCATAAAGGATGACAACTTTCCCTGTCCGCACTTTATCAATGGAGCTGACCTTTGCAGACAGCCCCTTGCTGAGTGATTAAAGCCAAGTCTCAACAGAGATTCTCGGGATCGTTGTAATAAAGGCATCCAGATGGGGAGGGAGAGGAGATAACCTCCCGCAGCTTGGATTCTGTCGTCATTTCCATCCATTGCTTTCCAGCACGCGTATTCAGGTAACCATTCCTCATCAGAAATAGTGAATAAAGAACTTTCATACTGGGCTGGTGTTGACTGCAGCAAAGTTACATAGCACTTATTTTACATAAAGATGTTACCTATGAAATACTATTTTACCAATCTGTAGTAGTAGTAGTAAAAATAATTAAATAATACTGTTTGACGGAAATTTGACTTCCAAAGACTTATTGACTTGCAACTTTTCAAAGTTCTCATGTGGATGACATAAACTTGCAGAAATTGTATGTGAAAAATGTATTTCTTACACATACTGTGGTAAATTTACATAACTTGCTGATGGCTATTATTTGATTTTGGCACAAATGTATTGCAGTATATGTATGCCCACATCAGTGTCACCAATATCTAAAACATGTAAGACATACGTACATAATTATACCACGTGTCAAATTTACAAAAATGGCTGATCTTATAGACGACCAATATACAGTCCAGGCCAAAAGTTTGGACACACCTTCTCATTCAATGCGTTTCCTTCATTTTCATGACTATTTACATGACTACTTTACTTATCAGACCAAAAAGTTTCATCCGTTATGGATTTTACACCCTATGACTAAATCTTAAAGTGACAAAGTTGTATCCAGAGTGGCAGAGGGTGCACGTTTGTGCATTCATTGAGGTGTACCCACAGCAAACCCTTGCAGATAGATATCAGTAGGTGTTTCCTTTGAGTTTACCATGAGAACACAATTAAAAGTGAAAATAGCTTGTCTTACTTGTACACAAGCCCTTTAAATAAATAAAGCTCAGGTGCTCAAAAGGTGTTTTTTCTCTCTATTTCAGGTTCTAATGTCTTTTTGTTTGAGTCTTGAAGAGCTTACTGACTGGGTTCTGATGGTGTTTTGAATCTTTTTTATATTTGCAATTTCAAAACGAATGAGAATTTACCTGAGGTCTGAAAAAAAGACATGTCGCAGGTTCGCTGAGGCCGGCAGTGGTGCTTAAGTCGCGCTGTTGTAATTCACTCTCCATTCCTGTTAAACCTCTTGATAATCCCAGGGTGCCTCTTCTTGGCCCCAGTCCAAAGCCCTCTGTAACGGAACAGACAAAATAAAAAAAAATTGGTGGATGAATACTAGCAGTGAAGTGTCACAGGGGTGAGAGATTTATAATGTGAACGGTATAAACTCCCTAGTAAATCAGCGCAAAAGGCTTTCAGGTAGGGGAGCTGGCATTTACGCAAGACGAGAAAGAGACAGAGAGAGACGTGAGTGAGAGAAAAAAAAGCAACAGACAGAAAGACAGATTTGATTAAGGAGGTGTGTAGAGGTTCAATTGATGCTCATACTTTTGCATGAAGATCAGTGCTTGATTAAATGTGGGGACACGTCAATGAAAAGGCTGCTAAAAACACCACAGTTAAAGTGTCAGTTCACCAAAGTTGCAAAAAAACAAGGTAAAAGGTAACGTTAACATCTTGTTAGATCATCATGTACATCGTCACAGTAACAATATCCGTACATGCTGATGTTAAGCAGGTAGAGCTCAGAAAATGTTCACTATCTTAATTTAGCATATTAGCATGGTAACATTGCAAACAAAAGTACAGTAGTACAGTAGTGCTGATGGGAATGTGATCTGTTGTGAAGATAGTTTTTCATAAACAAAGACATTTGGGACATTTTAACCTGATGATAGCACTAAATAAAAGGTCAGGGGATTACATTAGGATTCCCCCTTTGGGAACTACAACAATCCAACTTGCTTTCTGGCCTGCAGCAGTGTGATTGTGACATATTTAGCCCCTTTTGTTGCATAAAAACCAAAAAACTACACTTCTTGCAAAACCTGCTAGACAGGATCAATAAGACATACTCCTTATCCACTCACCCGAGACACAGACCTCACTAATTATATCACTGAAAGCTTCAGCAAGCAGAAATGTCGGCTGGCTGGAGACGTCCTGACATGTCGTCCTGAGAGGTTAAAACAGGCTGCCTGGTGGACTGCAAATATTGTGTCATTCAAGAATGCAGATTTAGCAGATAGTTTTTGCTTCTTAATGTTTTGGCCACTGATGTCCAAGCATTCAGACCTGGAGCAGTCATTTCTTAGGCCTCCAGCTGGCCTGAAAACAATAATTAATGAGTGCATATGAGGTGTAAAAGACAAACATCAGTTACAAGAAGAAGGACACCTCTGGTTTTACTGTGGTCCAGATTGTGTTATTGCATCCTTTAAAAATAAAACCCTGGTGTTTTGTGACATTAAGTGTTTTTTGGCAGAGATTCTGACTAGGACACCATTTTCAAAATGTGTTTAAGCGCTGACAGTCGTGAAAATCATACCTTAAAAAAAATCACATTGAAAAAGTGTTAACGCAGAGTTTTAATTTGCTGTGATCACATCGCCCTCCGTCATTCCTTCCACAATACATCCATTTGATCCTTTGCCATAAGGTCACATAAAAAAGCAATCTTTACTGTTGCAGGCCAGCTGTAAATACTTGAATAAACACAGACTTTGTTGTGGTCCGCTCTGATGCTGGCTGGGAGCGCCTTCCTCAAGTATACTCTCATTAAACTGGAGTGGGCTCCCTGAAAGCTGCTCCTTGAACCTGCTTAGTAATGCAGGTGGCTTGCTTTAGCTAGAAAATGTTTTTTTAACTTCCTGTAAATCCTTTTTAACACCTGCTAAATAGTACAAAGTGTTCTTAAAGAACATTTGCCTGCCCCGGTCTTTAAAGATTTAGCGCATAACCTTTTTAAACAAATGAACATCCGTTTCATCCTAGCCATTGCCAGATGATTTGATGCAAAGCTAATTAAAGGCTAACCATTTTATCAACCTGGCTTTCCATATAGTTGTCAGACACTTAGAATATAAATCTGAGCCTATCAGTGTCTGAATACAAGCTGGACAACCGCCTTATTAACGTACATAGTAGCCAGTTTCGCCGCAACAATCTTGCTTAATATTGGTCCAATTTCAAAGATTGTTGTTCCCATCAGTAAAATTGCTGCAGTCTGTTCTTTTTGCTACTTCTACGTCTATTTTGAAAACGGTCCACTGACTTTTGTACTGACCAGCCACTGATTCACGCTACTGATTCAGACCCAGGTCTCCCACACCAAAGGCATGTAACATATCCATCGCACCATCACCACCCTTACTGTTTTCAGCAGAGAAACGCTAACTCTATGCAACCATTTCAATTTCAGATTGGCCATTTTCTTAAAGAAGAGACACTGCAACTACACACCAGACCCACAACATGTCATCCAGAGAAAGCTCTCATCCCTACGCCCCTTTCTGTGGGAAAACAATCACATGTCCCATGTAGACGGCAAAAGCGTAAGTAGAGGAAATCTCCAAACTGCTAGTAGCCAAGGAGGACACAGAGGATTAAATAACATGATGGACTCTCAATTTTCTGCCTGGGAACGTCTTTGGACGCCCCAATCTTCTGAACATAGCCATACTGAGACATGCAGAGAGAGTAGTGTGGGGTCTTAATTGGCTTTGTAGCAACTCATTTGGCAACGAGTCGAGTGTAGCGGACCTTCATTAATATCAAAAGTTATGCACTAAAGCTTAAATAATTAACAACGCTAGGCCGACGAGCATTTGCTGTGTAGTTAGGTGCACCAACATACCTGGTTTTCGTATGATTTGTTCCCCTGACATGTTCTGAAAAAGATCCTGATAGATAGGCTTTTGCACCAAGCTACAGACCAGACCGACATTGCGTCATCAGGAAAATGCTAAAAATGTAGTGGGTCTACTGCCTTCACTCATTCCCGCTCCGTCTATTCTGGGCTGACCACCTTTTCAGCACCAGTTTGTTACCTACAATTCCGTGGTAACAGGTCTAGTACATAGCAAACGTTTTCCGTAACCTTGGTATTTGCTAGCCTTGTTTTTCTGCCGAAGCAATTGTGTCCCGTCCCGTCTCGACTCCAAAACCTTCAAACCTTTTGTCACATTTTTATTGTCTCTTGTGGTCGTTGTGCGTCTAGGTCCAATACCAAACCCTAACAAAAAAGCTGTTATAGCAGGTTAACCGAGACCCTCACACTGAGATACTAAGCTCATGAGATACGTGAATTTTCAGTCAGTGTGGTAAATCATTAAATGCTGATAGTGACAGTTATAATTGGTGGATAGGTAACATCAGCTTGCGGAGGAGGCTGCTAAATCGCAGCCTGTTGATCCAACGGTTGGCTATTCATAACAGGTTGATAATTTACAGACAGACAAACGCTTAGCCTTAGCTTAGCAGTAATTCAATCACATATGTATTATCCAATATCCAGCCACTGTGTTGGCTCATTGATGCACTTGGACAGGGGAAGACGGAGGGGACATGACAATCAACTCAATGAGCTATTGCGAACTGCACAAAATAATTATTAGACATGTCTATAAACTATATAAATTAGTTTGACAAGAAATAAGTCCGTACACATTTAACAAAATGATGATCCAAACATACTTCAAGTTGCATATGCATGTAAGTTTTCTATCCATCAGAATGGGGCGTATTGGGTAGTATCTGTATGTGCTGGTCTAACGTTGGCATCTCTTTTCTTCTTTCTAATATTTGCTTTTCCATTTTTCTTTTCATCACGCTTATTTCCTTTGCTTTTTAAAGTTAGGTAGTAGCCTTATATTTAAGCCAAAGCCCAGAATTTGTCAGGTGTGTACCTGCGTGACAACTGAGTGACAACTGAGCCCATCCACTCTGACCACAAGAACAAACTTGGTAGCAAGAAAATTCTGCTTTTGAACAGTTCCCCCTTGAAAAGCCAAGAGGGATGGATATGTAAGGAGGGTGAAACGAGGAGGATAGAGATCTCTTATCCAGAAAGTGAGAGAGAGAGAGAGAGAGAACGAGAGAGAGCAGCGAGAGGCTAATGCTAATCCACTTATTAAGGCAACAACTGCAAGCCTGGAACCTGCGCCAGATATTAATACCTAATCATGAGTTAATTAAAGGAGGGTTAGTTAGAGCTTAATCCGTTGTGATGGGGGGAGGGGGAAGGGGGTGGTGATAGTGGCGGGGAGTGTCTTGAGTGTCTTGAGGGGATGGGGGCTGGGCGACCGTGTATAGTGCTAACGCTAAGTGCTAACACCAAAGC
This sequence comes from Etheostoma cragini, assembly GCF_013103735.1. Taxonomy (NCBI): domain Eukaryota; kingdom Metazoa; phylum Chordata; class Actinopteri; order Perciformes; family Percidae; genus Etheostoma; species Etheostoma cragini. Next base: position 4,058,643 of record NC_048426.1, read on the forward strand.
TGTGGACTGGAGATATAATTAACACAGAGGCGCCAAAGTTGCATTCAGGTTTTTTAGACTACTTGAGAGAGAATACATTATCACATTTGAAATTGTCTCAGTGGAGAGGTGATTAATATACCATAAGGCCAAGATGTTACTGTTCAGGTGAAACCACATGAGTTTCAACGAGACACACAAAGCACACAGGCCCACGCATCACAGTATCCTGCCTTGGAGTGCACCATTTTTGCTAGACTTTCTTTCTAAGTGAGTGTGAAATCCTCTATCTGTGAAGACTATTTTGTTCAGTAGATTGGCCCAATTGCCCACTGTGCATTAAGTCAAACTTTGAGAGTGGAGTCAAGTGGAGCCCTACAGACCCGATCTAACTGAACCCAAACTCTTACATGCACTTAAAATTTTAGTACAAAGTAGTCTCCCATTCGTCATCTAGTCCACACAGCATTACTGGATGGGAGGAAAAGGTGCTCTGGTTTATCTGCATTTCTTTAAACCAATCACAGTCATTTTGGGCGGTGCTAAGCTCCGGACGGAGCCATGGTGCCTCTGCTAAATTGTCTCACGAAAGAACATGTTGTAGTGGAACATGTGTACGTTCAGAAGTAGTTTTAATCGTGCAGGGGAAAACTCTCAAATAACTCAACTGGGGGGAAGTTTAAATGAAAGTTGGTTGTATTAAGGGGAAAAAGTAAGCTATGCTGTGTCGTTTTTTTTTCTTGGGTGTTTCACAAGTAGGCGGAGGTAGAGAGAGAAAAAAGACTTTAACTAGTCTAGTTAAAATAGAGAATAGCATGAAAAGTTCTGTGTGTCTGTGTGTGTGTATGTGTGTGTGTGTGTGTGTGTGTGTGCATGTGCATGTGCATGGCATAGTTTCATTTTTAATCTTCTGAACGTGTGTGTTCTGCGCTTCTCTGTGTGTAACAAGCATGGTGGGTGTCCCTGAACACACCTCCATGTAAGACAGCATGCCCAGAATGCACCTGAACACACCTCCCTGTAAGACCAACACGCCCAGAATGCACCTGAACACACCTTCCAGTAAGACGGGCACGCCCAGAATGCACCTTAACACACCTCCATGTAAGACCCGCTTGCCCAGAATGCACCTGAACACACCTCCCTGTGAGACCAACACATCTAGAATGCAACTGAACACACCTCCATGTAAGACCGGCACGCCCAGAAGGCACCTGAACTCACCTCCCTATAAGACCAGCTCGCCCAGAATGCACCTGAACACACCTCGCTGTAAGACTAGCACGCCCATTGGCTCAAATACATCAACCATTCCCAGCAGGCCCAACGTGCCAGACTTTGTATCGGCATGTGACTCTGAGAGCCAATGACATAGCGGGAGTGAGAACGTCACACATACGTGGCCATTTTCATTTCCTCGTTTAACGAGACGTGTGTGACTCGAACATCTCACGTTAACCAACAGCAAAAGACGTGCAGAACATGTCACACCTTCCTGCCAACCTGTATACATTTTAACATCATTGTTCGCCACAACGTTTTTTCACTGTGATGTCGCTGAAGCCAGTTTCATTCCTGTCGGCTCTGGCTGCTCAGTTCCTCCCTCGACTGACATGAACACACACATACACACACAAACTCACACGGTGGATCCAGGAAAAATAGGAGATGAGACGTACAGGATGACCTAAATTGAGGACAGCTATGCTTCTTATTGTGCAATGTTAAGATAAAGTCCAATGTCTTTTGTCAAACTGTATGTGTCCCAGATCAACAGATCAAAACACACACACACACACACACACAGCCCAGTATGGGAAACTTACTAACAATGTAAAGATTTACAAGCCACTGACAGGCAGGTTCACAATTTGTTCATTCAATAAATTGTTATTTTTTGTCTTAAATGCCATTTTCATATTATACCAACATTTGCAGCATCCTGAGCCTTTTTGGTTACTATAGCAACACTCAGCCCAGAGTAGTTTTATTCTCCTTCCTCTTTATTTTTAAAGAAGTACAGAAACTTTCTTTGCAACTTTTTCTCCATTTGGTGCATATATAGGTACTGAGCGTGTGTGTTTAATTCAGGCCTGTGTGTAATGTGTGTAATAACAACAGAGTGTAAATTGTAATTTTCCCTTGTGGGACTAATAAAGGATACATTTTTATTATTATTGTTAGTATTATTATTAACTTTCTCTGTCTCGCGCAACTTCATTGCAACAAACATACAAAAAACAACAACACTTTTATCGCAGTTTTTTACAAAAGCTCCCGTAACATCGGGCATTTTGGGCCAAAAAAAAAAGTCCACAATAATCCCGGAGGGTCTGCTTCATGGTTTTCCTCCTCCGTTGTTCCACCCTCCTCCTCCACAGCTTCCTCCATCTGCTTTCTCCCCCTGTCCACCTCCTCTTCCCCTTTTCCTCTCCCCTCCTCTGTCCTGCCTTTGGATGTGGATTTTAGAGCAAGTATCAAATCATCACCACTCAACTCCCCCTTGTGGCACACATTCACTTACTCACTCACACACACACACACACACACACACACACACACACACTGAGCACATATAGCCATAGACAGTATACTCACACTTCCCAATTCATTGTAATGAGGATGTTGAGCACTAAAAACTGATAGCAGGAGTGTGGGCATTAGCATTTTAAAGGAGCCAAATTAGCACCCCAGTCTCCAGTGAATGAGTCTTACGTGGCTTTTATCGAAGAACAGATTCACAGAGGAGGAAAAAGGAGGAACAAGGCGAAGGCATCAGAGTCTGAACACTATTCAAATGCAGCTGTTGCTCGAAAAGACACGGCAGCTCTTCCTTTACAACAATCCCCAGTAGGCCCACACGTGGCATTATGTTTCATTTAAAACATGCTCCCTGAGCCCTGTCTACTCAGTCGCTAGCTCCCACAAATAAGAAGAGAATCAAGGAGGGAGATGTTAATCCTGGTGAGAGAAGAAGAATGGAGAGATGGAGGCCGTTGGAGGGGATAAAAAGAGAGCGCGAACCAGAGATGGCAGAAAGGTCAAAGAGGGAGAGAGTAAACAGATGTAAATACGGCAATGGCAGCAGTCCAAAGACCAGTTGTTTTTTTCTCTCCCGTTCTTCATTTCTCTCGCGCTCCCTTAAGGTTGAGATTACTCTGTCTGTTATCTCTCTAATCCAAATCAGAGATATGAATTACACGCGTTTTTGTGCCAAATGTTTTGCGCAAGTCAAATGCAACGTGCAAACAGCTGACCATGCTCCGTGTGCAAATGAAGAGAGGGGCGGTGACAAATTCAATTCTGCCAATGATATTAATAGTGTGTATTTATGTATTAATGTTCTTCGTGTGGCTGTACTTGCTGGGTTACAGTTTCCATTTTACACCTCGCACTTTGCATGAGACAGAGGGGCGAATACCCCTCAACCTCCAGGTTCACACTACAGGCTAGCCACTTCCTTAAATAGCACTGGAAATGTAGAGGTGAAGTAACACCACATAAGCTTCTTTGGGGAATTCATGGAAATATTATATTACAGTAACATATTGACGATATAATGTACTCAAGGGCTCTGAAGAACGTGCTATTGACAGTAAGGTTGTTATATTATATAGTAGTATTAGTATATTATTAGTAATAGTATTCTCTTACATTTTACACTTAGAGGTATGAAGCATCATAGTGAAAAATAAGTTTGAGTTACAGTCCCTATTCAGCGGGTCAGTATACAGTAGGAATAACACAAGTATTTCATAAACATTACACTACGTATACACATGTTACATACTATACATATATTTGTACATAGCTATTACACCGTGGGGATATTGTAGGAAATAAAAATGCTAGATAGAGTGCAGATGGAAATGAGCTAATATGCTAAATCTATTAAAAGCTAGTTCTGCCTTTTCCCTTTTTGAGATTTTTGTTGCATGGTCCTAGTTAAATAAAGATGAATAAGAATAATTAGTTTACAAAAAAATCACCATTAAACAACTATTGACACTTAGAAGGCGCGTTTAAGGAAACAATGGGAATTATAAAGCAATGGAAGTAATCCCAGAAGAAAACACCATGTAACGTATAGTTTCAAAAGCAATATGATAAACTGCAATAAATCCACCCAGAAACTCACTATACAGTACTGGTACAGAGTGAGGACCTACTGAGTACTGAGTACATACCAGGTATGGAAACAGTCGACATTGGAATATAAGAAGTCTGTCGTGTTCTGTAATTTTTCTAAAATTGTTCAAGAACTTGAAGTAATAATAATAGTGATAACATAAAGTAATAATTTAATCTACACAGCTCTACAAAGAAGGAAATATCTCTCCATTCCCGTTACTGTACTGTTGGTCTGTCCATCTGTCCATGCTGAATGTCTGTCCCTGTCCAAATGTCCATACTGGATGTCTATTTATCCGTCCACACTGGATGTCTGTCCCTGTCCGCACGTACATGCTGGATGTCTCTCCATACGTCCTTGCTGGATGACTGTCCATTCGTACACACTGAATGTCTGTCCCTGTCCATTTATCCACGCTGGATGTCTGTCCCTGTCCACATGTCTACACTGGATGTCTGCCCCTGTCCATATGTCCACACTGGATGTCTGCTCCTGTCCATATGTCCATGCTCAATGTCTGTCCATCCATCCACGCTGTATGTCTGTCCCTGCCCATCCGTCCACGATGGATGTCTGTCCATACCCACAGGAGTAAGAGGGGGATGAGGTGTGGATTGCAGGTCATTAGCTGTAGCCCAGGATTAGCCTGAGCAGAGCGGCTAGCCGCAGCTCGGATGAGGCTAATTAGATCTGTCTATCTGAACACATCCATCTTCTGCTCCTCCCTCGCTCCCCTTCTTCAAATAAATTGCTCTTTATTACTCTATCATTCAGGTTATTGCCTATGAAATAATGAGACACTCCTGGTCAGGGCCAGCATAATTGATTTTTTTCTCTTTTGGTCTGTGTGTGTGTATGTGTGTGTGTGTGTGTGTGTGTGTGTGTGTGTGTGTGTGTGTGTGTGTTTGTGTGTGTGTGTGTGTGTGTGTGTGTGTGTGTGTGTGTGTTCAAGGTATTGTTATTATTAGCGGGCCAGGGAATACTGAAAAGATTAGCTGGTGGGAATGAAAGATGAAGAGACAAAAGCAAAACCACAATTGCAAATACTTATACAAATCTATATCGTGTTGTCTCTAATTTTCTGTTAAATCCGAGAAAAATGAATGTGGCTTTTGAGCAAAAACTCCAACCTTTTCTCACGTCATGCATGTTTACGGCACATACTTACACTGTAGATACTGTACAAAACACTTAAATGTGTGAACATAATCTGTCACCTTAGTTGAAATATAAACTTCTGAAATATCAATTTCCCTCTATTGATCCTTTTACTCTCTTCTTCACACACTCCCTCTCTCTCTAGCTCACTCACTCACAGACACACACACACACAGTGAGATCACAGGCGATACACGAGGGCTGAAGAGGAAGGAGGGGCGCAGTATAAATGTTTCATTCCTCCTGAATGGCAGGTTAAGTGAGGATACGATAATACTGCCGACAGTAATGGCAACTTTAATTTCCGTTTCCTATTGTGGTGATTTATGTGGCGAAATTAAATTCCAGCAGCTCGCAGGCCTCAATAATCATTATCCAGTGCAAAGAGTAAAAAGAAGGAAACTGTTTTCATGGTAACAGTATATAAAAGAAACAGGTTAAGTACTAAGGGAAAGAGAAGGAAATCTTTGAAGGCTTAATAAACACAAAAGACATTATATGTTCAAAATAAGTCATTTGGCATTGAGTAACACTGGTTCATAAAAGAGCTGACGGCTATCATCAAACAGGAGCAGCCAAGCGTCCATGATGCTGTGTGTCTCTGCTGTCACCTCTGGATAAAACAAACAAGTCTCCTCCTTTAAATACAGGGAAGTTCAAGTAGCAATATCTAATACTGACAGCTAGCGTTGGAAATGGTAACTGCAGTTTACATGTAAACTACCGGAGAGTCGTCTCCTCCCCAGACTCCCCAGGGTTGCCATGCAATGTCACTGTTAGCTAGATGCTAGCCTTGCATTGGCAGACATTACACCACAGCCGAGAGGAGTAGCTAAATGCTGCTATGTTGGCGGTTAACAAAGCGGGTGCTCACGACAGTTTCCATGAAACTAATGCAAAGCTAGAAAGTGAATAATCAGTATTGTCAGTCACTGTCAGTCTTTTTTGCTATGGGACTAAACTAAGAACTGTAACCAAGTGGCTGCACTACCAAGTTCTCTATCATTTTGTACTTAAGGAAGAAAGACATGTAGCTTTTGGTCAAACACAGAGCTTCAGGACATTGTTGCTGTTCCCTATCTGGCCACCACCAGCAGCCACAGCCCAGTCATAAAGCTCTGAACTGCTGCGACTAATGATAAATGGGAGCTGTTTCTGACCATGAGCGCTGGGTGGGTGATGAAGGAGTTGTCCGTCCGACGCCGTGCTGTGTCGTGCAAACAAGGGGTTAAACTGCCGCATTAAGCTTGGCTTCCTCTCCCTCATTTATTAAAACCAAACCTTATCAGATGACAAGCGTCATTGAAGTTTGACATTGATAGAATAATCTGCACTCACAGCAGCTGTCTCACCGTGTGTGTGTGTGTCTGTGTGTGTCTGTGTGTGTGTCTGTGTGTGTGTGTGTGTAGACTGAGTGGTAAACAACTATGAGGCCAGTAAACAAAGGCTTTGATGAGCGTTGCATTGAAAATGTTTTTTTTATTCCTTTATTTGATTGACAGGTGATTTCAAACACAAATAAACATCCTTTCCAAAAAATAAAATGGAACTTTTGTTAATGACATGTTATTTTTTATAACAAATAACATTATTGAAGCTGTAGTTCATCTTTCCAAATGTTTCCACTCTTTGCTTGACGTTAACATTTTAAAATCTCAACTGGCCAGTAAGCAGACTCAGCAGGAGGGTTCCCACAGCAGGGAGTTGATTTTCTTATCGTCATCAGTGTCCCGTGGTCGTATTCGATCATGTTGTCCAAGAGAATCCAGGAAAAAAAATAAAAATAACTAAAATAGCATAAATTCAGCATCAATTGTTTACGGAGCTGACAGGAAGGCAGCCAGATAGATCTGCGTCCATCTAGAAATGATGTTCATTCTATGTACATACATTGGCCAGTGTGATGATCATACTGATGCCTGTTAATGTACATATTTTATCATGTGCTTATATTTTAGAACCACATACAATTTCATGTTCCATTTGTCATTCATCTGGTATCGCAGTAAACACACTGGAAAGCCTGCTCTGGGCCAGTTTTTACAATTGGACAAACTGAAATTCTGAAATATCAATGGCCCTAGATGGAAAATCACCCAGTTCCAGGCCAATCAAGTATTAGGGTATTTCCTTAACCCTCATGTTGTCCTTGGGTCAAAATGGCCCATTTTCCTATATCAATGTTCTTTTTAAGTCCATAAAATAACATGATTGATTCCACACAACGCTCTTTGGAAAGTACAAATCTTTCATTAATATTGGGGCTAGCGTGTTGGGGTGTCTATATAGTATTGAGTAAAAGTTGACATATTCCAGTCTGTGATCATCCACCAACATCCATTCCTTTAATTTTAGTCTAACTAATTCCTAATTTCTGCTTTTCTAACTCAAACATTAGGTATCATTTCCTACAAATGAGGTTTATTGACCATAAATTCAAAAAATCACTGTAAAAATAAAGTTAATAAGTTAGTGTTTAAAACGTTAAAAAAATGACAACAAAAGTGTTGATTTTCAATTTTGACATGTAAAAACAAGGACCTCTTTCTTTGAAATATAGATGGTGCTGGATAAAACGGATTCATCACCGAGTACCTAAACATTTTGTCATGGTAATCCAACCAAAAGTTCAAAGATTCAACTTGGATCAAACCAACCAATGAACATGAGCATGAACAAGCAAGGGTGATGTCACAAGCATGGCTTAAAAACACACCCAGTTTTCCTCTAGCTTCCACTTGGCAATCCTCAATACCCCTGGTTTGATCCATTTCCTCTCCTGTTACTGTCTTGCACAGCACATTCGTCATTTCCTCTCCATTTGTGTCAGCCAGGTCAACATGGTTTAATGATGCAAGCTCAACGCAAGCTGATCAACGCACAATTAAATTAGAGGCAGAGAGACCAAGAGCAGTGAGGAGAAGTGTTTCAAACAATAAAGGGAATAAATATAAGGGGCCTCACCCTCAGGAAAATGTCCCTTTTAATATTCATTAACAAGGAACGGCGGGGAGTCTGTGAGACTTGCCTCCCCGACATGAACACACTGATTGAAATATTTAAAGGATGATGTAGGCCACTCTCCAGGGAAACCCTTCAGACGGTTCTGTCTCTGGTACCCAAAACTTTTTACATCGTAACAGACTGATGTTTTGCCACCGACTTGGTGTCTCTCTTTGTGTACACATGTAGGCGTGGGGTCTGGGGTTAACTGGGTGCCTTTTATGCTCCAAACCCCTCGTAAATCTACCCCAAACTGCAATGAAAAGTTGAAGCCGTTCCTCTCCACAGCTAGCTCTATTAAAAGCATTTGAGCGTGCTGGATGTCAAATGCTGACTGTTCACAATTGAGAGTCAGAAGAGAAAAGTGCAGGAATAAAAGGACATTTCAGGCGTAATTCATGCTAAAAAATGTTACACTCAACTGATGTCGGCAGCATGAATGAATGGGCTGTGTGCTGCAAACGCTGCAGCCTTCATTATGTGTTCTGTATGTGACAGATATATGATATAGTTAATGTCTAATACCCTGCTAGTGGCCACTGAGCGCTACAATGTTCACACACGCCGCAACACAAACAAAGGGGATGGAACACACTGCAGACTCATGATTTTACTTGGGGTCACCTCAACGCTTCGATTGAAGGAGCAGGACGCGACTGTCAATCTCTGAGTTGAAACTAAGTTAACAAACAGGCTATTATGATATACATATCAACATAAATACATAAATAAAATGTGTTAAAAATAGAAGCTTTTAATTAATCTTTTTAAAGTGTGTGACCATGATCCGTGACCGACGGAGGAGCATCTTAGCAGCAGGGATTTGATAAAAAGGTCTTTTTTATTTATTTACCTAGACCTTATTATCCTTTTTTTTTGTGTGTAAGTGACTGACGGGATCATTGAAATTGATCCAGTATTGAATGAAAATCTATCTAACTTATTATTAGTCCATTAAAAGTTCCAGTCTCCATGTAAATACTATAATACTTGTAACGTGTATAGAGCCAGCATGCTGTATGTACATTGATTTTCAATCAATCCAGAGTGGTGATTGTTGGAAAAGTAGAAAGACAAGCCAAGATGACCTTTAATGGTTTATGGTCTGTAAATCACACATTAAGCACAGGTAAAGCAAAATCACTTATTTCTTATGCCACAACCACATAAACACAAGCAGAATAGCTGTCATCGACCAATCACTCTTCAAGCAATGAGAATCTGCCGAGGCCAGCGGCCAATCGCAGCGGCTCATTCTTAGGCTCAGTGCCTTCAGCAGACGACTCAGAGCGGAGAATACAACTAATTTATTTCACAATTTTGAAATCTGATTTTATATACTGGCTGTTCTTTAAAATCCTTCAGATTTGGCTGGGTAGTTAATATTTTTGCTTTACCAGGACTTTAGGCATTGCCCGACATACTAACACCTCACATGTTATACCAGCCAATGAGACTTGCGTGCTTTCCTTTTCTTGTGAAAACACCCCCCCCCCCCACCTTCCAATCATCCATATGGTGTAAACCATATGAACAGGGTGGTGACAATAGCACACACACAAAGTTAGGAAGGTAGAGGCCACCGACCTGATAAGATGACTGTTACAGTATGTTATAAGCTCTCACAAAAGGTGTGATGCACATAATCACATGTGGAGGGGAAGAGGGAAAATTAGCCTCTTCTATAAATACACGTGTAAGACGACAGGTGGCAACATGTAGAGACAAAGCACCAATCACGTTCTTTTCAACGGGTGGTCACGTTAGAGATGGGCAACCCAAGCCTGCTTTTTTATTGCTTTTCTTCCTTTCTTCCTGTCCTCCTCCCTCAACTCTAACTCCGCTGAGAAACCCTAGCTGAAAAAAATGGAGAGAATAAAACTCTTTAAAGAGTTCCTCTTTTCTTTACTCACGTCAGTAATGAATACAGACCGTACATATATACAACGTGACCGTGAGCCCGGATGCTGGCGGGCCGCAAAGTTTCGAGTAAAAACAAAAACTGAGGCTGTTGAATGGTTGACTTTTGGAGTAGTCAAGCAAACAGCTCTTCATCTCAAGGGCAAGGCCATTCAATCATGACATTCTGACACTGTGAAAAAGCAACAAAGGCAGTACAGAAAAGCATCTCACACACGGCAGGTGTGAATGGCTTTTGACAGCGACTCATGTGAAAGGCAGTCAATACCACGCTGGGCAGAAACGGGTTTTATTCAGTCAATTACATTATGCTGTGGGCTACAGCTGAACTTTTATGCCACATGCTAAATCGCTGCGTCCCTAATAAGCTCGTACCAGACTACGTGGTATACATTTCCGTGGATCCCCACACATGCTAAACCCTATGGGTCAGTTTAACATTCTCAGCCAGTGCCACTAGTAAGATATGTATAGACCAGATATGCACATGCTCGCCAGGAAGTGTAATGTATTACTTGATATTTTTTTTAATGTATGTTAATGTAATGCAATGTATGTCTGGCCCACAAACTGACTAGTAAGATCAGTAATAATGCAAAAAAATAAATCTAAATTTAGATGTATATTGATTTTTTTTGGCGACGATTTTTGAAATCAATCCATTTCCCCAGAATGGGTAGATTTGGTCACAAAACTGCTCAGGTAACCTCCACAACATATCAAATTAATTGAATATGTTGCTGCAACTAAAGTGATTGTATGATGCTTATTTGATGGTGGGAATAAAACCAGCTATATCCCATCTATTGCACAAATAACAGGTATAACTATCTCTGGTCATGATATTCCCCTCTCCACAACCAAGATCTGAACTCACTTTCGAGGCCTATATTAAAAACCTCTGAAGGATCTCTCAGAAATATTGCAAAACCCTTAGGAGATACTGAAAAACTGGTCCACACCTTTGTCACCTCAGGACTGGATTGCTGTAACACACTTCTCATCGGGATCCCTAACAAAAGCGTGCCGACTGCAGGATGTTCAGAAGCAAGGATCCTGATGAGAGTGCAAAAACATGACCACATCACACCTGTTCTCCATTCACTTTACTGGGAATTATATTCCGAGTTATTATGAGCTTGTGAGTTTTAACTAACCGTGCAAGTCGTTGCACTGTCTGTTTGTATTTCACAGTGATGTTTTTACCATGCTTTTACTGTAGGATCTTAAAGTTTACTTTGAGATTTTCTTCAAATGTAAAGTGCCTTACAAATAAAATCTGAGAGTGTGTCACAATGCAATCCTTTTCTGAAATGTATGGTAAAATTGAGCAGTTTCATGTTACAGGCTCAACAGCACAACCCGTTCCCACGTTCAGTTTCTGTACACATGGCCCGAGGACTTTTTAAAATGAAGCCAAACACACATTTTACTGCACACATCCTGTTATCAGTCTATGACCTTAAACAGGTCACTGACTAATGATGCTCTACATACTCTTCCACTGTAACATCTGTGGTGTGAGTCAATTCAGAGTTCAACACCTTTTTTTTCTCCTCTAACGGACTCCTGTCTTCCACCCTGGTTTTTTATCTTAACTGACGTTTCGGAAACATTGTCACCGGCTCGCTTTCGCCGCAATCATCAGATTTGCTTTCGCACCTTGGGGCCCACTTAGTAACCACCCACTTAGCAATGTAATCAGTAGTTAACCCCTCCCAGCACGGTCACACACACATACACACACACACAAAGTCAAAACCATTTCTCACCTGCTAATACCACAAAGAGGACGTTAGCCAACAGCAGCTCTGATACTCATCAAGCCTGCAGACTAACTTACCACACACACACACACACACACACACACACACACACATACACAGACACACTCGCACAAAAACAAATTCCATCACAAATATAGATGCACACACTCGTCTTACCTCTTGCTTTCCCCATACATCAGCTATATCTCCCCACACAAATATGTGATGCAACTTGGTGACCACAGGGAACCAGATCTTGGATCAAGGACATTATTTAATGCCAAAAAGACTACATAATATGATCAAAGGATACATGTGTCTTTGTTAATAGTTTATGTGCACAAAATGAGGCCAGTGTCAAAGTAAGTCAAATGGAGACAGAAACCCAAAAAGGGCAGGTGCTAAAGTGAGCTTTCGGTCTTAAAAATGCATCCGTAGCTCAAGGACACATTTGCCAAAGTCTGCTCCAAGGTGAAGCCACAGGGGTTATTTCTGTCTGCGGATGTGAGGCTTTAGTCTGCTGGAGTACCTCTGGATTAAAGACATTGTGGGTACAGCTGGAGGGGACAAGTGCCCCCTTTGACCACAGGGACTGTCATTCTGGTTCTCGTGACCTGGCTACCTTCTTCTAAAACTGTCCTCAAGTTCTTGATATGAAATGATCAAGAGATTGTCGACTTCTGACAAATTCTTCCTCTTGTAATCTTTGGACTGACTGCCAGGCATAATGTACCTTTAATCCAGGCTGTCCAGTGATCCTTCTTAAGCTGCATGTCTCCTGCGTAGCCATGTTCAGTGTGTATTTAAGCGGAGCTTAAGAATCAGGTCGATGACCTCTGCAGAGTTCACGGGCGCACTCGGCTGCTTTGCTGCTCATGTATATGATATGTGATGCCCATTCAAATATTTACAGGATGGTCAGCTTCTGCTCTAATTGGCAAACCAGTGTGTTTCTGTACACACACAGAGTGAATTATGGGGTTGGTTTCACAATGCCATTGTCTGGTGACTTCCTCAGCCATGAATGTTTGATTGATATATATTTGCAAAGGAAAAATGTTTCCCTCCATAATTCAGCAGCAGGCCTGAAGATGTGGGGAGGAGTGACCGGTAGGAGAGAACAGCATCCATTTGCAAATTTCTATAATTTATGGACCTCCATACTCAAAATGCCAGGTTTTGTTTCTCAAAACGCTCCGTGTGTAGATGTGTGTGTGAGAGTATTTCAGCTCAGATAGTCTCCACATGACATGATGTAAGCTGAATGTGTGGACTGCAGAAAGCCGGCACACAGCAACTATTGTTAAATCTCTTACCGCTGCTCGTGCTCTGATGACGTCTTCTGAGCTGAGACTCCGAGAACACGGATGTTGCTTTTCGCTGCCTGGGCCGGCCCTGTGCTGAGAGCAGACACTTTAAAGAGTTATTATTATTTCAGGTGTTTGAAAAGTAAGGCCACATCTTCTAGGTTCAAATCGGACATAAAATATGGAAACGTGCACTTGAAGATAACCTGCTACTACTACAGGAAATGCTCAGATTTCACAAAAAAATCTAAAGTTCAATACCACACTTGTGGCTTTTTATTGTTTGTACTTTACTAACCTAAGACCCCTTTCACACCTTAAGGTTTGCATTTTTTGGTACATTATATACATTTGTTCCGGGTAGTTTTGGTTTCACATTGCACTGATGTAAACACCTAAAATAACTATTTACAACATACCTACATTCTGTTGACATCACCTACGGGAGCTCCATCTCTATGGTGGCCGAAAACAACACTGAGGACACGGAACCTAAACATAAAAAGGGGGCCAAAGTTGAGTTTTTGGTCTGTGACGGAAGACTTGTGCATACATTTCTGCTGTGGAAGAACTTGGGTAGGTTTGAGACCAGCCGGGCGGCTTCATTCTAGATGGACCGGTTGGGTAGAATGGCACATGCAGGCACAACAGCCAGGAGCAGGGTGTGGTAGTCTTAGGTGTGAGTTGATACGAGCCCAGACCAGAACCTGCACTGCATCCATGGTGAGGAATGGAGATAACTTCCTAATTTCGGGTTACAATGTTGCAGATGCCTCTTTACACATGTATGACACAAATGTGCATCGTCGTTCAAACACTGGTGTATAAACTGAATCATTTATTTTATACAGTAAGATATACAGTCACACCAGTTCCATCTTAAACTGGTGTCAAACGCTGCCTAACAAAGGGTATGCTGTTGTCAGACAAAAAGAAGGTGCAAGCAAGTTCTCCCATCTTTTACATCCACACAAGGCATCCCTATCCAGTGTGTAGCCTCTTAAAAATAAATACCCAGGCAATTTCATTAATGCACATCTTTCTTTTTAAATTACATATTGAACAACACTGAAGAAAGTTCATGTTTTAGCGTTTCTTGCCAGGAATTGGCATGGCATTGACCACATTCATATAAACTCTCCTGGATTATGGTGACAATGTTTATATGAATGGCTCACCAGGTCTCTGCGGATGTTGGACGCTGTCTGTCACGGAGCACTACGATTCATTACTGGTTGGTAACTGCTCACCCATCATTGCGCTCCGTATTCACTGCTCCATTGGTCATCATTAGCCACGCATAGACTTTTGCACTTCATCTACGAATCCATCCTTGGATTGCTGCCCACGTGAACAAGTCACGCCAGCACTGTAATCACAGTCTACGTCCCATCGGTTCGTTCCGAGCTTGGCGAAAAGGCTTTCGGTTTTTCTGCCCCCTTAACCTGGAATAGACTTCAGCAGGACCTAAAGCTGTCCAGCTTGATCCTGCTAGGGGATTTCAAACTCTTTCAGGGTAATGGAAAACACATCTTTGGAATCTTCTTCTTGTTGTTAGTTATTTAGTGTTTTAAGTCGACTTGGCACTTTTGTTTAAAAGTTGTATGTACCGCTTTGTAAATCTTGTTAATACTATTGTAATCTAATTGTCTGTCTGTAACTGATGCTGTGTATTGTCCCAAACAGGTCTCTCTTTAGAAGGAGACACTGTGTCTTAGTTATATTACTTTTATATATAAAAGGTTCAAATAAATGCTGTGGAAAATGGATCTGCAGGAGTGGGTTGTCACAGAGATGTAGGCAGCGAAGGACAGCTGGATATCCAGTGTCACAGCCAGGCAGGGCCCGGGACACCACCGACCTCTCAATGTTAATGAGTGATGAGAGATATCAATAAATGATAACTTTATGATCGTTTGCTCCATAAAACAAATCTTACTCCAAGGATAAAACTAAAAGATTTATAAATTAAACGGGAATTGTTCATTCATTTGCAAGAGATTTACGAAGTTACTTAGTTTGTTGATCCATTCTTCTTCTAATTTAGCAGTCTCATTTTTACCTACAGTTTATCAGCTACTGCAATATTACGTGGGCTGCTACATATCCATCATATCTTACCAAATTACTTGTAATTCAGAAGACTTTTTTGAGAAGGATTTCCCATTCTAAGATCCAACTGCGCCTCTTTTTTGGGAAAATATAGTTTTTTTGTCTATTGATGAGGTTGTTCATTAAACATTGTTCTTTTTGTTTAAATGCATGAATTGCAGGCATGGTCTCCCAGATTATTATTTTTTATTTATTTTATTTTTTTCAGACATTCGCTCTGTTATTTAACCTCTTGACAAAACGCTTCTGTTGGCTGTAATGTACTTATTCTAGATTTTTCTTTCTTTTTTCTGTATAATGGGCTTTTTATAATTTGACTTTGAAACCAAACCTGCGGGTTAGTTGTCCCCGTCTCCAAAGGCAGAGCGGCCGCAGTGTTTGCTAACTTTGGCTTCTGGTCTCATCTGGGTCTGATAAACATTAACTTCTTCAGACCGCTGCTAATAATTGTTTATAGTGGAAACACTGAGAAAGGCAAAAAGTCAGAAGTTAACTTGTCTTCTCATCTTCAGGGATGTTCACAAGGATTATAATTCCCAGAGAGGGCCTGGTGGGTGGTAGAAACACTGTTAATACAAAAATATTGATTAGAGCCGCTTTGGAGGTGATGCTGGAGAAACTCTCAAAATATAAAGGGGTTCATAGCAATCTGTGGACTGTAGCACACACATACACTTTGGTCCAGACGCAAGATCAGGGGTCACCAATGATCTTTGAATTTGTCCTCTGGGAACTCTGATTATCTACAGATTACCAGAGGTTCTCTGGCAGGAATCCTGCTCTGGAGCAAACTGACAGATGACGTATCCACAGAAGGACATCACAACTTATGAGATTTAATTATGTAGTAGATATATTTATCTATATACAGTAGCAGCCTGCCCTGCTATCCTCCACTATACTGGGCACTCTACGTTATGATAGCACTCACATTACACACTGTGCTCTCAATGCCACAGCACTTACTGTGTGAAGGACAGACTACTGTCTACTGTGAGATCACATGTAACTGAGCTCCCAGGCCAGATTTGACCCCAACGTTGTGACAGTTACGCAACATGCGCCTTAGCCGGCTGCGGCACCCGGACAGCCCAGACACATCAATCTATATCAGAGGGGTTTTTAATGAGCTGCCTTATCCTATTGATGTGGATGGTTGTGGTCCGGGCCACTCCTCCAGGCCAGACTGCTGTCCCTAGGGCCTGGCCGTCCAGCCAGCTCATTGTTAGGTTTCATATTCCTACAACTACACATACATACACACCTCCACAGGCAAGACAAGTATCCCCATAGCTCTCAAAGCCTGTCTGCTGCGTATACACGGGATATAGAAAACAGATATGGGGACGGAGCGTGTGTCTGTGTGTGTGTGTGTGTGTTTAATGCTTGCAAGTGCATGATGCATGTGCATGGATGTATGGGGATCATTTGATGACCTGATTCCCCCCCCTCCCCCCTCACAGACACTTACCCACCTTGCTTGTCTCAAACTACAGAGAGAAGTTGAGTTGTTTTTAAATTTGTGGAATTGTGTTGAAGTCTCACAGCCTGCTTGAATATGTTTAAGTACTGTAAATTTGAATATGCAGAGAGAGGCAGGTCTATATCTTACACAGGCTGATATTACAGACACGTATATATTAATACATATTTTAGTAGTATTTTGTCTGATTGGTTGATTGCAAACTCCTATTTCCCCCATGTTTAACTGTCGTCTTGATGAATTTTTACAGAAGCTGCAGAATTCAATCAAGTCAACAACAGAGTCATGCAAAGCCCTCTGCTGCTCTATTTTGACAAAAACATTTTTGCTCAATAATTAATTCATACGACTGTACTGTTTTTAGTTGCTTTTTTTCATCAATTAAACCCGGCAACTTCACATATAGACCTTCCCGTGGAAAAAGTATCACAATGATCCCCATCGTGCTAGGCTTTTAATGTGAAATGTCGGGATTCTATAACTAGAACTGCCGTGAGGAGTCATTTTGACCACCAGATTCCAAACTCTATCATCTTTCATGGTAAATACATAGTTGGATTCTTAATGCATGTATTGTGTTAGACTATATGTAGAAAAACAGTAGAACACCAAATGTACGATTCAACAAGTATACACTTGAGTAGCCCAGGTGTTTCAATAATTCATATCATGGCCTGGCGCTTGCCTTCTGATTCGGAACAGAGTCCACTTTCTTTGCCTTTTGTGTAATGTGTATGAAAACAATTTTTAATGAAAAATACACTCTTTTAGGATAGGTCAGGAACCAGCAGGATTGTGTTTTTTTATCCAGCAAAGTTGTAACACATATAACTTTCAATACGATCAATATGACTATCATGGCTAGTTTTAGTAGTCAACAGAAAACTCAGATTGGACAGATAGTCTAGCTAGCTGTCTGGATTTACCCTGCAGAGATCTGAGGACCAGGTGACCATGGTCCTCAGATTGGACAGATAGTCTAGCTAGCTGTCTGGATTTACACTGCAGAGATCCGAGGACCAGGTAACCATAGTCCTCAGAAATCCACCAGTGGTTAGAAGGCCAACACAAAATAAAGTCCAAGGCAACGGATAGCCGGCCTTATGAGTGAACTTCTGCGGATTTTTCAGAGGCATCGAAGCAATCCTGGAAGTTGAACGTTGAGGATGTGGCTCACGTTAATACCAACTTATCTATGACCTTTCTTTCACTGCAAGTTATAATTACACTTGTACACGTCACTTTGATCAAAAAGGAAAAACAGACACATTCAGAGCAAAAAAATGTATTAATAAAAATGGAATTTCCTTCTTGGAATCTCCCCTGAGGTAAGATAAGCATCGTAAATGTCTCTGAGATAGAAAATATCACCTGTCAAAAGTCTCGAGGATGATGAAAGAATTGGAGAATATGGATGAAAGAAGGAATGCTAGTATTAAAAAATAAGATCCAGGCTTTGGGTAGCGGTGGCAAATCTGGCAATTTGGAGGCCAGGGACGTTCTCTGACCATGTTCAAACTATACGTTTTTTTTTTTCTACAAAGACTGAAGCAGCATCTGCGCCTCACATTACAGACTGTAACAAATGGGGGAGAGAAAGAGATAGTGAGGACTCCCCCGTTTCCTCCCCGGCATTCCCTGATGAATGTGTGCAGAACATCCTGAGGGCTGGAGGAGAGAAAGAGAACTAGAAAGTGACCAAGAAAAGGGGGGGGGGGCAGGCTACTACTACTGATAGCAAGACAGAGTGGCGTGACATTGATTGATGTCTGAGCGCTCTCCCTGATTCGCTGATTAAACCCATCAATCTATATGCAGAAGAGGTGTCCGATGCAAATGGGCCCAATCAGGCAGGACAAAATGGTTTTGTCAGGAAGTTATGGAAATAACTATAGGTAAGGCGGAGAGAACGCGGCGTGCAGGCGGGGATCTGACGCTGTGATACTCCAAATTAGGAGATTACATGCTTGCCGCTCGCCGCCGTTTGGTCCTGCTCCGACGCCCAAATTGTTCTGCCATTCTTTCTTTTCTTTGCTTAGTGGTCAAAGCCTGGTAGGGGTGCACGCTACGCTACACAATGCAATTGCCAGGACCACTTCAACTGCAGCAGCAGTATGGTAAAAAAAAAAAACACGGTCTGCTGCTTCTAGACATTACAGGGGTCTACTTCTGGAATTAGGCGGTCATCACCAGTTATTCGTTGACAGAGGTGGAATTATGAGCCGGGTGGGACCTTTCTCCTTCAGTCACACACAAGCCAAAGGCCTTGTGTTTGTCCCTGGAAACAGATTTAAATGTTGAGATGCTGCGGTGAGACATTCACAACGCACCACCTGAGCAGCCTGACCGGCCGGCAGCTCATTTGAATAGAAGCAGAGTAGAAGAAGAAAGAAAAAAAACATATTTGTTTTCAGGGAAAGGAATTTCTGTTAAGAGCAGAAAGAAAAAAATGAATCACCTCTGAAGGCGTCAAGCCGTTAATTCCAGATGGGTCCTGTTTTTGTTTTTTTCTGGGAGGGGGGGGGGGAGTTCCACCTTTCTTTTCATGTCTGCAATGCCTGACCATTTCAATATCTCAGCCTATCTAATAACAGTCATTCCTCTGTGGATTTTCTCTGTCTCATCTCACTTCCTGGCCTGTCTGTGTATGTGTGTGTGTGTGTGTGTGTGTGTGTGTGTGTGTGTGTCATTGCTTCCGTCTCTTTTCTTCACTAATGCTCCCCCCACCCCCACCCCACCCCGCCAGCCAATTGTGATCCAAATCTGTTTAATTAAGTAACATATTCTGTTGGCATAGTAACAGCCCAGCTAATTTATCATGGGAAATAGTCTGTTAGACACACAGGTTGCTTGGCAACAGCCAATGGTGGCGTGCAATGCGGTGGTGACAAATTGCACGAGGTGCACAGACGCGCGTGACGGCAGGCTGATGCGTTCGAGTGGCGCCGGGGAAAAGGACGGCTGACTAAGGAGATGCTGGGATGTTTTATCAGTAGGCTGTTGATAAGCATGATGCATTCCATGTAATCAACTTTAAAAAGGTGCCTCAACCCCGTGCTTCCTAAACTAGAGGGCTCATAAACTGATAGAAAAAATAACATAGTTATGTTCTACATATTTGAACTCTTCTCCTTTTTTTCAAACTATGGGATAGTTTGACCTTTAGTAATTACATTAGGATGGGAGACGTCACTCTTTCGCGGTTTTTGACAAGTTGTGATAGCCACAGCCATAAACCCAAAGTTGCTAAAAAACAAAAGGATCTTCCTCTTTTCATTCAACACAGACAGCAACATCAAATGAAATGCATCACTGCTTCCTGTGCACTTGAGGATTTGAAGACTTTACCGACTCCAGATGTAAAAGCTTTCATGAACGGGCTATAGGTTGACTTCCTGCTGTGCTACAGCAATCAGTGGCAGAAAAGCAGCAACATTGATATTTAGTTACTTGAAAATGTCACTTACAACTCTCAGATAAAAAAAGGTACTGTACATGTATCTGCCTTCTGTGGAACAACAGCAGCTTTCACTGACATCACTGGAGGATTTGTAAAGATCACACTTCTCTGCATCTTTCAGACTGGGATGATTCCAGGCATGATAGAATACAAAAAGATGTTTATATGTAATTTTGATTCAAATGCATGTCAATCAAAATGACATTTTGATGTTTGAAAGTTTCTAGGTTTTGATATAAATGCAGATATAAATGTAATGTTTTTTTTCTTCAAATATTGCACCAACTCTCTCCCCATATGTCATTTCATCAGACGCGGTTCTGGTGTGCAAAGACTAGAGGATGGATCCCCGACCCGAGCCCGACGGGACCCGACGGTACCCGACGGGCCGGGCCGGGCCGGGCCGGGCCGGGCCGGGCCGGGTTCGAACAGATTTTTAGAAAGGATGCTCGGGTTCGGGTCGGGCTCGGTCACATCAGCGCGATAAGGCATTGAATATTTTTTTGTGTAAACTCATTCTTTTCCCCTGTTTATAAGTTTTGGGTTTTTATTTCTATTGGTTTGTTTTTTCTTTTTTGCTTGCTTATTTACTGTTTGGGTCTTACTGTATTTTACAAATTTTTATCATGTGAAGCACTTTGCTACTTTGTCTGTAAAAGGTACTATATATCAAGTAAACCTATTATATTACATTCTCAGCAGCGGCAGCAAGGCATTAAACTAAACATGTACAGTATATGTGTGAGTGAATGCTGAATTACCGCATCTCTTATTGGGGCGGCTTATCAATACAAGTTAAGCAAGGTATTTATTTTACTCAGATTTACTGACATAATCCCCCACATATGATGTTAATAAAAGCGGGCTTTCCACACAAACAAACGTACATGTGTCATTAGTATGAGAAACAAATGCGATTTTAACTGTGTCGGGCTAGGGTCGGGCTCGGACAGAAATATCTTAATGCCTGTCGGGCTCGGGTCGGGTTCGGTTACTGCTCTGTCGGACGCGGGCCGGGCTCGGACAGAAAAATCCGGCCCGATCCGCACTCTAGCAAAGACAAAGAAAACGCCACGCTCACGCAACGCAGGCAGTGTGCAGGAGGCCGTATAGGTTGCTGCTAGTGCAGGGACAAGGGGAATGTCCATTTTACTATGCTCTTTGGTCTGTTCACAATCTAAATCAAGGCAACACTTTCCACTGTCAAATGTATGTCTATAGATGGGATTTAGAGTGGGGTAACTTACACAAGATCCAGCTTTCTCACTGTCACTATGACATATCTGATTACCATTACATGTAAATAACCGGTTCCTTAACTGGGCCACTTCTCACCAGTACAGTTGTTTTCTGTCCAACTGTCAAGTTATTACTTAGTTCTGTTCCTTGCTAATGTTGGCAGGTGGCTCATGGTTTAGTTATTATATGTTATGGGCCAAATGTTTCTAGTTCATTCAGAAAACGGCTGGCTTAGAATTCAGTCCAAACCTCCGTCCATTGATTATCTCTACAGAGTTTAGCAGGTATCAATGGTACATATCTTTCTTATTTAAGCATATGAATTACTATTAAAGGATTTATTAAGGTTTTGGCTGAATTGTTATTATTGAGTTTTATTAGCATAACGCTTAACACAATTTTTGCTTCAAAATCTGACAGCATGCGCTGATAATCAAGGAGGTACAACACACATTGAGTCTATCAGATGCTAGAAGACACATACTGCATTAAGTCGGTGGCTGCACCGTTGCATCAAGCACTGAAAGTTGCTGTTATGACATGGCTGTATTCTGATAACTGAGCTTGTGACAGGGAAAAATCCATCCAACATTTATTGGAAAAAAAAGTCTAATAAAGCGATATTAACCGCCAACAGCATGGGGCGTTAATATGATCACTTATATGCTACATGTAAAAAAACTAAAAAAACAGAGGAAGAAGAGTCAACCTACTGCAGGGTGAAATGAAATCGCTGGGTTTACCCCGTTATAGGCCTACATCATTAGACGTGATTATAGCCATGTCTCCATCCACACGTTTTTATCTGAATTAAGTGATATCAAATAAGAAAATGTTATTTTAAGTGCCAGGAGCAGGCTGCCTTGATCCCCATCTTAGTGAATTGCATAGTCAGCTATCCACATGGGTGTGCATCACGATTATGAAAATGATCATGCCGTTTAGTGCTGTCAAACGTCACATGCTTAATGATTTCTGTTTGGTTCATTTGAAACATTTACCCTCCTGTTGTCCTCTGGTCAAATTTGACCCAGTTTCTAAAAGTTTCCATGTAAAAAAGTTGCGTTTCTATCAACCCAAAAAGTGTCCAAAACAATTACATGGATGGTTCCATATGACGCTCTTTACAGGTAAAATAAACGATCAGTTCACTACCTTCTTTTGTATTTGGATGGTTTATTCAATTTGAAAAAGAAAATTGATAAAGAACCTTAAAGAAAGGGACAAAAATTACCAAAAAAGCTTTAAAAAACGGGAGAAAAAAAAGCATAGAAGAAAAGTGACAAAACATTGGAAAAATGGAAAATGACGGCACAATTTAAAAAAAAGATTTGGATGGTGAAAAACTAAATGTTGCATTGTGGGTGGGAGGACAACACGAGGTGCGCACACACTATGCTTGTTACTGACACAGGGACACACACTTTGCATGTTACACACACAGGGACACACACTATGCTTGTGACACACACAGGGACACACACTACGGCCTCTGGTCCTCGTAGCAGAGTAATGCTGCCACTCGAAGACGGTAGACTTCGGCAGTGGTGGAAGAAGTATTCAGATCCTTGACTTAAGAAAAAGTAATTTTTTAAAGTTTTTTAGGCCTTTATTATACAGGAAAGCTGAAGATGTGAAAGGGGAGAAAGAGAGGAGGAGAAACAACACACAGCAAACGGCCGCGCGTTGGAGTCTATCCCAAGACCGCTGCTACAAGGACCCAACCCCTGTACATGGGACGCACGCTCCACAAGGTGAGCCATCCAGGCGGCTCACTTAAGTAAAAGTATGAATACCACACTTTAAAAACAAAAGAACAAGTCCTGCATTGAAAATGTTACTTAACTAAACGTGTGTAAGGATCATCAGGAAAATGTAGATAGATAGATAGATAGATAGATATTTATTGATCCCAAAAAAATGGGAAATTACAGTGTTACAGCAGCACACAAAATATACATACATACAATATACATGAAATAATAATAATTATAATAACAAAATATAAGAATAAAATATAAGAATGTAAGAACAAATATTTAAGTATATACAAGATCGGAAAGCCAAAATGTGCAACTGTTTAAATATAAGTATGCTAAAAAATGTAAATGAACCAATCGTTCCGGTTGCCCTTATTGCAATATTTAGTACTTAAAGTATTAAAAGTAAAAGTACTACTCAGTGCAGAAAAATCCTCACATTTTAGAAACTGGAAACAAGTCTGCTGATCAACTAATCATTTCAACTGGACATATAGGCCTTTATGTTTTAGGCAGTTTTTTATTACAGAAACTGTATCGTTAATAACTGTTAATAGCAATCTTCAAAATTATAAATAACTAGCAATCTTCCAGGAAAACGCTAAAAACACTCTTCACATGCAAACAGCCCGGTGTCCTGCTAAGACCAGACACAGGTAAACTACGAGGCCATCCAACATGCATAACCCAATCAATCAATAAATACTACAGCTAACAGTTAAACGCGTTAGTAACGGCGTCAATGTTTTTATGCCGAGATTAACGTTCTTTTTGGCCTTGAAAACTTTATGGTTTTTTCACATGCTGTTGCAACAACTAGTAAGGCTAGAAAAACTACAACTCCCAGGGAACCCAGCTAGATCGGAAACACAACAACAGGCACAGAGAGTAGTAATGTTACGTTTTGAGAGAATGGCGAGAACGAGACGCCGAAATGGACGCCAGAGAGATTCTGGATGAAAAGCTGACTTTATAAAAGTTGCCAAATGTTCCATTGACAAGACCAAAGTGTGTGTCTGTGTGAACTGAGCTATCGTCGCAGCATATCCAGTCTGAAATACCACTTGATGGCCAAGCACACAGCTGATATCAATAACCCCCCCCCCCCTTCAAAGTATTTTTTCACCCTCTTATTGATGGACAGTGTTACACTGTGTTAGAGATTATATGCTCCAAGTGAGAATGTTAGTGGCCTAGTGGCCTAGGCCTTATGCTGAGGGGGGGGGGGGGTTCTTGAACACTACAGTAGGCCTTATGCCGGGGGGGGGGGGGGGGGGGGGTCTACATGACAATGTTGTTTTCAATAAAAGAACATTTGCAAAAAGCAAGCCGATCCACTTTCCATGTTGACAAGAGCATTAAAATGAGAAAACATATTGGAACAAACAGAAATCAAGGGACATTTAGAATAGATAGAAAAGTGCAATTTATTGCGACTAATTAGGAGTTAACTAAGACCTTAACGCGATTATTCGCAACTAAATATTTCAATCGTTTGATCGCACTGATAAAGACATGTATTTGTTACTATATATTTGTATACCATATGGAAATCTATTCACCAATTTGCCGTTTTTGTTGTCACTAGTCACCTTATAAGATAAAGATATAACAAGATCTGACAAGGATGGATCCCACTTTTGATTACAGTACCCTTTTTTGTAATTGGTTACAGAATACCTTTTAAGTAAGCCTTAGCCAATAGGAGCAAACTGTGTAAAATAATGATGGATCTCACTTTAGATTACAGTACCGTTCTGGTCTAATATGTCGCTAATGACCCATAATAAGGATGTAACAGGCAAATAAAGAAACACTGTCCTGGCAACTTTTTAAGAGGTATATTAGTCTATTAATAAGGCTACACCACGGGACTCTGCAGAGCATTCAGGGTATTCCAAACGACCAGAGAGAGACACAGTAGAAGGCAATGTGTTTCTCATTAGAGAGTACTCTGGTACAACAGTAACTAAGTATAGTATACTTTGAGTTAAATAAGACAAAATACTCAGTTTCCAATTACAGCATAATTTAGGTGTATACATGTCTTTCTGTTTTACCTTTGACCTCTTATACTTATGCTGATACCGTATCTGGGACAAGGTTGTGTGCTTCATTGAGTCTCATGATGGTTCCACTCATCTGTACTTCTTTGCACTCACTATTCTATTCATCCTCACACTGCAGTTAGAGAACCTGAATATCGGTCCCATTTGCTGTAATCTCAAGACACAAATTCAAAAGAAAAAAGTGCAGCTCTGACAGGACTCTAATTCTTAACAGCTCCAGTTTTTTATGACAATTGTCAAACAGAGTGTGTGGGGCTATTTCCATTTGCGACAAAGATGTTTGGTGTAATGCATATCGTTGATATGTTGTCTCTCTCCAATGCACAGTCCCATCCCAAACCCCGGCGGCCCTAACAAATGGTGCATTCACCGGACTATGTGGTTACATGATGAAAGTTATTCATCACATTTGAATTATTCTAATCAATTTGCTGTCAGGCTAACTGCTGTGGCCGTCACAGTGACGCCACCGTCAAGCACCGTTTGGTTGCAGCTCGGCGCTGCCCGTGAAATTTATACTTTCCATAAGTACTCGTAAAACCTTCAAAGCATGACTGAGCGGGTAGAGTCACCCCCACCCAGACATCCCAGTCAAGACGACATCTGCAGACAACAAAAGTCACTCACAGACAAATAGACAAAATTATGTATAGAACTCTGCAGTAGCAGAAAAACAGCTTGCAAACACAATAAAGAGCAGTAGGCCTCATTTTTCCTTTTCCAGCACACAAATAAAGATGCTTAAGAACAAGATCTCAAACGGCAATTACAACGTGACACAAGGTTGTTCCTCACACATGCCTCGCTCTTAACAGCTGAAAGCTTCCGCTGCTCTGAGTTACTTCCTACATTAAACAGTGATAGCATAAAAGCCGCTTAACCCAAAACAACAAGTCGTGAATGCTGTAATCACCCAGTGGAAATATAGAAAAACCAGATCCTCCAGCAGGGCACAGGCAGACAACTAAATACAAGCTTTCTTTTGTCATCTCGGTGTGGCTTTCAGTGACAGGTCCAGACTCACTTACACGTTTCACAATCAAATCTGGATCACCCAATGTTACATCCACATGAAAACGTAGCAGCTGTACAAGATTAGCCCTGTGTTTTTTTTTTTACCATTTTGGTCTAATTTGTTGTCTCACATCCTTTCCACATAGATGCTCTATAGTATTAAACTAGGGCTGTCAATCGATTAGAAAATGTAATCACAAATAATCTCATTATTGTCCATTCTAATCATATTTATTTATCTGGCTAAATGAACTTGAAAAAGGGACATTTCCACATTTTTATCAACAACGCTCTTATCAACATGGGAGCGGACAAATATGCTTGATTTATGCAAATAGTTACTTTTATTGCAACAATCCAAAACAAGGACAAAGACACCATTCTCCAGAATAAGCTTAAAGGTTCTGCATGCCCAATAATAAACTGAAAGCATATTGTGTAATATACTGAATGCATACTGTATAATAAACTGAAAGCATACTGTATAATATACTGAAAGCATGCTGTATAATATACTGAAAGCATACTGTATAATATACTGAATGCATACTGTATAATATACTGAATTCATACTGTATAATAAACTGAAATCATACTGTATAATATGGCAAACTCAAGCCCAATCAACAACAGATGGGCCCATTGACCTGAATGGAACATTTACCAGTAATGCTAACACAATGTTTCCCACTTTACACTTGGACAGGTGAACTAAACATCCCATTATTTAAGCAGCTCAACACAAAACAATGGAGCTCATGCATTACACAACACACACATTTTACATTGGTCAGCCAAATGTTACAAAGTCAGTTTTTCCCCTAGTTAACCGAATAGCAACTGAGAAATAAATAGCAATTTACAGATTAAACCAACACACAGGTAAGTCAGAGTCGTTGCAGGGAGGAATGCAACGGTCTTCAAAGTCTCCAGAATTTTTCAGAATTATGAATTATGGGGTCAGAAGTCAGTTTCTCCAGAGAAAAGGGCCGACATACTGTTGGGACAGGATAAAAGGCTGTTTTTTAAACAGAGTGTGGCGCAGATCTCACTTCAAATGAATTGTTACATTACATCACTTCCAGCAAACTTCACTGAGAACAAAACCGCATCACTGATCTGTTGGAACTGAATATTCTCTGGTCCATTACCGACAACATTATCATCCATTCAGCTGGTCAGCTGACTCCAGCTTCAGTTAGATAACACACTGGACTGTCCTGCTGGTACCGATTTGAACTAACCACAGACAGTTGCCTCTTTCCTGAACTCACAGCAGTGCGTCGCTGCAGAATGGCAGTGCAACGCTGAATGAAAAGAGAAAGCACAATGGATATTTGGCGTTATTTCGGTATTTTTTTGGGGGGCCTGGCAGGGGTTCCCGTTGGCCTGTACAGTTACAGATGAAATACAGAATGCAATGATTCACATGATGTGTTAAACCTCACATGTGAACATTCAAGTTACTAAATTATTTAGAAGTAGATTTATCTCCTTTAAAAAAAAATTGTTTTCATTTATTTCACAATTCCAGTAAAGCAAAGGGGCTTCTTAGAATACAATCACTCAGTTCATACTGTGATCTAAATTTGACATTGTCTGGACACAGTCCAGCTCCAAAGCATCACATTCCGCTGTATGCAAAGAGATTGAGAGTGACCCCTATTTCAGTTACTCAGCCTTGGGAAAGGCTGGGCAGCCCTGGTTAGGCTAAGTGTGATCTTAAAAGGAGCTCCTCCTCCTCCCCCAAAGGTAAAATAAGATTGTCACTCTGATGCGTCTGCTCACTCTTGATGAGCTTGGGAATAAATATGCAAAAAAGGGGGCTTCCTGGTGGAGAAAGAAGGGAGAGAAAAAAAGAGGCAATCAAGGATAGCTGCGGTCCCCGGCTGGACTATAAATCTCTGTCTGTTTCAATCGCCGCTGTGGCCGAAACGGTGTAAAATTCGAGCGGGGATGTCATCAATTTCTGTTAGCTTCTCTGTCCCTTTCTGTGCCGGTCGGCGGGCAGCCGTGATGGATTGATTTTGTCACTTGTGCTCAGTTCACAGTATGTTAACATGGAAGGGCAGAGTTGGGTTATGGAGAGAGGGTTATTAGTGGCTCGGCTGTGACTGGACTTTTTTCTCTCTCTCTTCTCTTTCTTCTTATGAAGGTCTCTCACTCTGTCTGCCATCCCTGTCACTCTGCCTTATACTCAATATACTTGCTCACCCATTTATCACACCTCATTCCCCTCCACATCTGCATCCATTTTATCCCTGCCTTCCTCCACCTATCCCCTCTTATCTCTGCATAACTCCACCTACACCACTAAGACCTGTCAACCTACTCTCTCTTCACCTACATGTGTCAACCCATTCATATCATTTCTATCTACTTCTACTGCACCCGCCTTCCAGTCTGCCTCCAATGTATCTTGTATGCCCAAAGTTACGATTTACGTGGACTAGACTTCTTACGGGTTTTTTGTGGCTCGGAGGTACAGTGGTTGCCCATACACCCCAAGATTGGCGGTTCATTCATAAGCTCCTCTATGCCAAAGTGTCCCTGAGCAGGAACCGCAAGTTACTGTGCGGGTATAGCTGTCCACTGTTACTAATACTTACAGAACTTAACTGCGTTGTACTCTTATTTGGATGTCAAGAACGGGTGGGCTTTACTAACATTTATTATAGAGCTATCTGGAGAATGATAAGAAAGGGGATGGGGTGGGGGGGGAGAGATGAGATGACACTCAGCAAAGGGCCTTTACTTGCTGGAACTATTAATCAGCGGACAGCTGGAAGCAACGACAATGCCTACGAAGCCACTGGCAACCTCACTAAGTTTTACTATGAGGTTGCCAAGTTGGGTACCATTGTGCCTGTACAGAAATACTTAAACTTGTTAATTGTCAAAAAAAAAGTTACTGTATGTACCCAAAATTGTTGTTTTTACACTTTTACAATTTCTGTATGTATCTCTCTTTCAGTTTCCCCACCAAACGGTCACATCAGAGAATTTAGAGTATAACCAATTACCAAATGGTCCATGCCAAAATGACAAATCAACTAAGGACTAAAGCCAAATCTTAGTTATGGTGAGTTGCACATCCTCCTTTTTGCAACTCAAGACTAACTAAAGTCCAAGTCTTAAAGACATATTTAGTTGATTTAAAGGCAGGTTTGGTAAGATTTTTCAATTTACACTTTTTAATATATTGTTTGAAATGGCCTGACAGCAATAAATAACTTGTGGGCTCTGAAAAAAAGGAGTGAAATAGATCTGTCATCTGTAGCTGCTGTAATCCTGTAAAATCAAACCAATCCCTACCTCATGGTCTGCTTTGAAGGAACCAATGAAATGCCTCCTTCCCCATTGAACTCAGTGTGCATCATCGCTGTTGTTGGTAGGACAAAATTCAGCAAATGTTGCCACTACTGTCTAGCCAATGTGGCTATTTATGTTGCATTAGTCACATAGGCCCAACGCTAACATAAGCTGCCTGTCGATCTAAGCTAATAAGCCACATTAGCCCGACCTGTCTAGACCGAGGCCCGAGGTGCTACTTTCAAATCTTGCTAGCTTTTCAACCTTATCAACTCTGCCTTTAAATCCAGCTCTGTGTCATGGTAGTGTGGACAATGTGAGGGGATGATCAGGGTGTTGTTTACCTCCGTGGCTGCTGCACAAAGAGCTTGGAGGTCTACTGAAATATGCTGGAGGTCTCCTAAGAAACGCCTGTTCTGCGTCATCCGGCCAATCTTAGCAGACCTCGGGTCTATTGCACACAGACACACCATCTAAACCCACTGCCCACACAAAGATGGCACAGAGCTAAATTGAAATAGGCAAAGAATCCTTTTAAGTCACAGGTCTACAGCTTTGCCTTCAACCTACTGTATGTTCCCAGCCCTCTAATCCAGTCTCCTATATCCGCAAGTTGGTTCATTTACTGTAATTTACTATTATTTATTGTCCTCCCTCTAACGCCATCCATATCTTTTATTCTTCATCTACCCCATCTAACTCCTCCCATCTACCTGATGTCTTTCCACATACAGTAAAATCTACCTACCTCCGCCCATCTCCTTACAACCCCCTCCCTTTGGCCTTTCAGTCCCCTGAGACCAGTGTCTGCATCAGACAGAAACCACCAGGAAAACTAGAAATTGCATGAAACAGGAGCTAATCCTGTGGGAACTGCCTGGTGGAAACCCAGGCTTGTATTATGCACAGACAACAGAACAAAGAGCTTTCATGATGAACAAACTGGAGGATTATAATGCAGTGCCATTACATTTTTATCAGAGATTGGTCAACACAATTGAAATAACGCTGCACCTTCTTGACTTGTACACCCTAGGATCATTTGTGCCATAATTACTGGGATGCTTGAGGACACAATTACATTTTATAATGTCAAAAGCTGACCTTTAGTAGTTGCTTATGGGTTAGTCCATCAGAGCTGGAATACTTTACTACAGCGCTGGAGAGAAAAGCTTCAGTTTGGCGTAAAATGTGTTTAATTTCCATTCCCAATGCCTACATTTATAAAGAAATGTCTTTTTACAATATCTCAGTATAGAATCTACTCTTGGGTCATGGATACCAAACGTAATGGTGTTTTTCTCTGCCGCTCGGCATGATTCGGCATCATGAATGAACTGCAAGGATCATTAACATACATATCAGCATTCACAAGGTGCTTTGCATTGACCATTTATGGTTCAAAATGGGCGTGTAGGTAATCTGGTAACATTTTTGGGCTTTTGGGAGTACAACCACTCACAATAAGGATCCTACACATGCTTTTATAAATGAGACCCCTGGTTATTTCCAAAAAAAGATTGTAGATCAAGATTGAGAAAAGTGTGCACTCCAGTCTCCAGAGTGAAAGTCAGATGCGTCACATGCCTATTTTTTCAATACACAATAAATAGAATATATAAAGATAGCCAAGGATCCCTCAAATGTGAGTGGGGACCATAGCTATTGAGGAGCTAATGTTCAAGCTAAAATTATTAAAGGTTTGTATGGACCTCAAGTTTACAATACAAAGAAACAATCATTCAATCCGGGCTTTGGAGGTTACCTAAGATACCTAAATACATTCATTAATAATGTAACATTTCCAAAACAGAGCTGTAGAGATGCTCTCTTATACTTCTTTGAATGTCCTGAACAGTGAACTATGTGTCACATGTGTGATAAGGTATCACGGTACTTAGATTGGTTATAAAAAAATAAAATCAAAAACTGTCTAGGACCACAATGTCAACTGGCGATTCAGAGTCAGTATTTACAGTGAGGAAAATAAGTATTTGAACACCCTGTTATTTTGCAAGTTCTCCCACTTAGAAATCATGGAGGGGTCTGAAATTGTCATTGTAGGTGCATGTCCACTGTGAGAGACATAATCAAAATAAAATAAAATCCAGAAGTCACAATGTATGATTTTTTAACTATTCATTTGTATGATACAGCTGCAAATAAATATTTGGACACCTGTCTATCAGCTACAATTCTGACCCTCAAAGACCTGTTAGTCTGCCTTCAAAATGTCCACCACCACTCCATTTATTATCCTAAATTAGATGCACCTGTTTAAGATGTTAGCTGCATAAAGACACCTGTCCACCCCATACAATCAGTAAAAATCCAACTACTAACATGGCCAAGACCAAAGAGCTGTCAAAAGACACTAGAGACACAATTGTCCACCTCCACAAGGCTGGAAAGGGCTACGGGGAAATGTCCAAGCAGCTTGGTGAAAAAATGTCCACTGTTGGAGCAATCATTAGAAAATGGAAGAAGCTAAACATGACTGTCAATCTCCCTCGGCCTGGGGCTCCATGCAAGATCTTACCTCGTGGGGTCTCAATGATCCTAAGAAAGGTGAGAAATTAGCCCAGAACTACACGGGAGGAGCTGGTCAATGACCTGATGACTGCACTGTATTAAGGAGAGGATGACCGGGGCCATGTATTGGGAGATTTTGGGGAACAACCTCCTTCCCTCAGTTAGAGCATTGAAGATGGGTTGAGGCTGGGTCTATCAACATGACAATGACCCTAAACACACAGCCAGGAGAAACAAGGAGGGCCACTGGAAGAAGCAGATCAAGCTTCTGGCGTGGCCTAGCCAGTCTCCAGACCTAAACCCAATAGAGGATATTTGGAGGGAGCTCAAACTCCGTGTTTCTCAGCAACAGCCCAGAAACCTGATTGATATAGAGAAGATCTGTGTGGAGGAGTGGGCCTAAATCCCTTCTGCAGTGCAAAACTACAGGAAACGTTTGACCTCTGGAACTGCAAACAAAGGCTACTGTTCCAAATATTAACACTGATTTTCACAGGTGTTCAAATACTTATTTGCAGCTGTATCATACAAATAAACAGTTAAAAAATCATACATCGTGATTTCTGGATTTTTTTTTTTTTATTATGAATCTTGCAGTGGACATGCACCTACGATGACAATTTCAAACCCTCAATGATTTCTAAGTGGGAGAACTTGAAAATTGCACGGTGTTCAAATACTTATTTTCATAACTGTATATCTAAGGCCAGAAGGCTCCACCAAATAATGTGAGGCAATACACACTTTTACTTTTATAACAATAGTGCCAGTAATGACTTTAACTAAGTCCAGCCAGGCAGCAATGTAGCAAAGTGTAATCACATACACACACACACACACACACACACTCCCAGAAGTTACAACTGAAAAGCAGTGTCCAGTCTGAATCACAGCTACACTGTACTGTTGAAACACTGACATTCAGATATAGTATAGATCCAGAGGTTTTCGCTTATTTCTGCCGCCAGCTCCATTTCTCCTCTCTGTCTGTTTGCCGTGACCTTGTTTGTTTAGGGAAGTGAAGGCAAGCAGTATGCCTGCATATGGGCAACAGCGAGAGCAAAACATTTAGAGTGGGAAAGACAGTAATCCTCAAAGTCAAAGTAGTCTAGTATGTAATCAAAGATATTATATAGCAGACAAGATAGGTCACTAAATGTAAATGTGCTGTATTTATATAGCTCTTTTCCAGTCTTAACAACTGCTCAAAGCGCTTTTACATCTACAGGAGACATTAACCATTCACACACATTTATATACTGTGGCCGGGGCTGCCATACAAGTTGCCACCTGCTCATCAGATAAACATTCACACCCCGAGCCGCAGCACCGGGGGCAACTCGGGGTTCAGTGTCTTGCCCAAGGACACTTTGACAATGACTGCAGGGGTGGGGATTGAACCACCAACCTTCCGATTGACAGGCAACCGCTCTACCACTGAGCCACAGCCGCCCAACTACAGATTGACAGAGGAGAATGGAGACACTGGTTTGAGATTTGGCACATATTTGGGCCTTTTTTGAAGAAATGTAAATAGTTTGTAATTTACATGAGTTATAATGTTGATAATGTGTTCACAAAACAAATGCTTGTCAAGCATTGCTGTGGGTGTCAATAAATATGACATTATTAATCGCATAAGTAAATGTCATGAGGACAAAAGCGTCTGGACATTCTTTGAAAAAATGTTTTTTTCTTCACGGATGTGACTCCCAAGTCATATGAGAAGTGTTTTAGAGGGGAGATTGGATTAGCGTGTACTGCTCTGTCTGTGATATCAATACATATACGGAAGAAAATAAGTATTTATTGTTCTTTGAGGTCCTACAACCATTTTTAACATTCATCTGACCTCACTGCAGCACAAATATTCTAATAACCCAGTTTGTCCTGAAAGTAATGTTAATCATATCCTAACTGTAGACAACAGGGTTGATGTTTTACGAGCTTTTTTAGAAAAGGAAAACCAGATGGACAACTGTAAAAAGGACCTTAGGTCTCAGAGGGTTTTCGTGAACCAACACAAAAAAACGGGAAAATCGTGTCCCTGTACACAAATCAATAGATTAAACAACATCACCATTTTCCGCCATTTCACAAACTACCGTGACATTGGGCTGGGTATTGTGTTAAAACACACTACAGAGGGTACACTGTACATTTGCTATCTCTTATTTGCATATGAGTATATTTGATCTCAGGACAAGTGTGATTTGTGTAAAACAGAATTGCATCAAATCACAGCGTTAAACCTCCTCATTCTATTCTATTGACTGAAAATGACAACATGCCATGGCATTCGACATACTGCCACATAACGTATGGTAGCGAACTGCATTGTGGGTGTCGGTGCTAGAAATGTCAGAATTAGGGCAGGGGCGCTGTAAGTCACAGCAGATGCCGGAGCAGCGGCAGTAGTATATTTCACTGATACTGATCTCATGCCTTCTGACAGTAATGGTACTTATGGTAATGTTCCCTGTGAACCAGACATGGCCCTGTGTGCTCGTAGACACAGCACATAGCTCTGCGACACCACTCTAATTTAACACCATAGAAGTTAAAGCCCTGCGCTGCTGGATATTGAGATTTTAAATTTCATATTCAGCAGCACAATGACACAGTTTCATCCGTCCATGACTAAACATTTGGGCTTTTTAAGATGTTTGAAGGAGTAAAATAAAACCTCCTGGAATGAAATTGCATTTGCACTGGAACAGATTACAGGACGTGTGTCACTATCATGGACCAAACGAAGGCACATGTGAAAGGAGTTAGTATATGTGATAAACACATGCTTAAAAAAAACAGTCAGATGGGCATGGTGCAGATTTGTTTTCAGCAGCTCCAGAGATGTCATATCTTATCACCACAGTGTTAATAGAATCCAATTGGTTCCACATACTCTAAAAGAACATTATGTCACATGCCATCATTTTTTTTAAAGCAAATTTAAAGTTGCATTAATTGACTGTTTTGGCCACAACACAACATGCTACCCAGCAACATTAGAGTTCATATAGAGTCATGTTTCTGTCCACCTAGTCTATATAAATGACCTTTCACTTCCAGGATTGCTTCCTTCCTTCCTTCCTTCTTCTCTTTCTGTGGAGAAACGTCAGACTGTATTCCTGACAAACTAAAGTGGAATATTCCTTCTACTTTTAGCTCTGTTTTGTTCTCTACCACCTCCTGGGAAAACATCTGGCGCTGAAGATGCCAAAAGCTCCACTGTGTTCACCAACTTGGTTAACTTTATGTGCCTGCTGGTGCTGGAAACAAAAAAACATAATGTGGATCATAGTTGATCCTGCTTTTAATTCACATCATATGTGGGTGCCTGTCACTTATTGTAATATAATATGAACACTCAATTTTGGTCCAGATCTGTCTGCTTTTTCTGGCTACGCAGGCTTAACAGCAGTGAAACAAACAGCATTGTGTGTCTTCCCAGTCTCCCCTCTGTCGCATACCCTCCATCCCTCCTCTCCCCGTGAAACAATGAAATATTAAAGGAGTGTCGGGGAGAAAAAAAGAGCAGCATTTTTAATTCAACTTTCTTGAGAGTACCTTCCTGAGTCTCTTACCCCGCAACATCCATCTCTCCTCATCAGCCAAACACAGACAGACGCCTCCCCTCCTCTCTCCCTTTCCTCCCTCTGTTTTTGAATATGTGTTTTCTGTTTATTATTAGCTGACTCGGTGCTTCATCATCCCGCGAAAATTCATATCTGCTGAACATAAGGGGGAGAAACAGCGGGGAATCAATCTTTTGTGCTTGGGCAGATAAACACAAGACACAATCAGAGGGGAGAAAGAAAGACAGAGGAAGAAGGGGAACAGAGGAGAAGAGGGCCTCATCCCCTCATCCAGCCGTGATGGATCGCAGGAGTAAAAGCGTATGGACGGTTTTATGTAAATTAAGAAGGCATCCTAGCATGGCCTTGATGATTATGGGAAGATGTGAATGATGTTTGCTTGTCTCCAGGCGCTGCGCCAGGGCCTTGTTATTCCTCTTCCTTCCAATGACCCCTGGGGCGAATTCAGTGTCACCCCCCGGATGTCCCTGCTGCCACCCATGGGAGCCCCATGGGAGACACCCCTCCACAAAAAAAGAGAAAGAAAAAAGAAACTCACAACAACACATCTGTTTCATTTACTTAACAAATTATCTGTCAGGGAATGTGCCCCCAGTGCCTCTAATAGGCAGCCAGGAGGTGGACAGGCAGGACGGCAGAGTGAAGGAGAAACAGGAGGACGAGGTTGGGTTGAGGGCATCTCCAGTCCCGGTCCTCCTTTTCCTCCTCTGCCTCTCTACGCTGCAGCTTCCCTGAGGTGTAGAAACCAGTGACAAAGCTGTAAAATTATAAACTGTGACACTTTTATATCAATGAACGTGTGTTTTTCTTCTCTCTGTCACTGGTTTGAATTGCACAGTAGTGATTTAACTGTTTAACAATTCAGAGCTTTTCCATTTGCTGTTCTACGTATCTAGTGCCTGGAAGATCATCTGCAACGTAACCTGGTGAACAAGACGCAATGATTTTTAAAAAATCCACATTTAAGGACTGTTTTCACTAATCCGGCATTTGCTTAATAGGAACTGAGTCTAATTTTCAAACTCCATACATGGTATATCTAAGTCTAAGACCGTCCAACAGCAAGAGTATTAAAACTTAAATTTGTATAAAGTGTGGAACTGCGCCATAGACAATGCATTGGGATAGATGTTATAAACAACACTGAGAACACTACAGCATAATGAATCTCATTTTGTTTCCCTTTCATTGTCTCTGGAGCAGCTCCAGATGTTATACCTGATCACAGGTCAGGTTTCTTTTAGCCTACCTCATGCCTAAATCACCCTGAGTTTACTTAGAAACTTAAGATACATGCTTGGTGGGTTATGTCAACTTTTCATTCATTTCTACTTAGTAATATGTGTAATTTCATGAATTGTACTGATGGTAGTCTGGATCAACGACAGGTCATTTCCCGGATACTCCCTGCAATACTCCCAGCTAGCAAATCACATGCTGAAATTGTCCAGTTAATAATACAATTTGGATTATGTCACTAGGCAGACCTGCTTGGTTCTTTCAGGGTAGGATTGTAAAGATTTATAAAGAATGTGGTTAGGGCATTTACTTTTTACTAGGCTTTGGGAGCGATTGGTGGGATTGGCTGTGGACGAAGTACACACGGAAATCAGAATCAGAATCAGCTTTATTGACCAGGTATGAAGACACATACGAGGAATTTTCCTTTAGAGTATAGTTGCTCACAAAGGAAAATTCCCTTGTAAGAAATAATGAGGTTTAATAATATATCAGCTAATTTAAGTAGCTCATGTTACTGTGTTGTGTCAACAGTTAACTTCAGAAAATGTATGTTGTTAAGCTTACGTGTGAAAACAGAATTGAGCCCACTGAGCAAGCAAAGGCAGGTTTAAAGTGCCCATATTATGGAAAAACACTTTGTGGATTTGGGGTGTTATTTTGTGTCTCTGGTGCTTTAACTTTAATAAACCATTTGAGCATGTGCAGGTTGGAGATTAAAGACCAAACTGTATGTGTTACATATTTTGTTAATGATTGCAAGAAAAATGATCACTATCAATTGGAGCCTAGCACCCCAACAATAGCTCATTAGATTAACAAACAACAACACGCATACAATGGAAAATATGACTGCTATTTTACAGTTGAATGTACCTTTGTTCATGAGAAGATGGAGGCCTGTCATTCTAGGTCTGAGAATAATAATTTAAACATACTGGGATGTGCAAAGGTCTATTTACCCGGCTTCTATGTAATCAATATACTGCACGTGTTGAATGAAGTTCAACCACAAGGTGACCCTTTTATTATTATTGTTTATTTTATTTATTTTTAGTTGCTTTGACCTCTCCTTGAGAGAGTGTCTGTGTATGTATTCTGTTTCTAAAATTGCCTGCAATGTTTAATATGGGAAAAAACAGTTGGGAATGGTACCAATACAATCATTCCCTTTCTTCCTTTTTTGTTAGTACCTAGTGATCCGAGACTAAAAGGTGGAGTTAGAAACAGATCTAGAGTTTTGGTCCAAGTTTATATGAGTTATGTACGGTTCTAAAGGTACTATACCAGAGGTCTTTGATAGGCATTGCACATTGAA
The DNA here is from genome assembly GCF_013103735.1 of Etheostoma cragini. Lineage (NCBI taxonomy): Eukaryota > Metazoa > Chordata > Actinopteri > Perciformes > Percidae > Etheostoma > Etheostoma cragini. The sequence goes on from NC_048426.1 coordinate 4,097,045, forward strand.
AAGCCACAATTACGCATGGCAGTTAAATTGTGTCCGTTGTCCTGTGTGCATCAAACATGTCGCGTGTTGGATATACTGACACTTGGAAAAGCAGATCAGCTTCATGAAAAATTTTGAATCATTATCACTCCCTCAGGACCAGTCTTTGCTGATCCCACCCAGTGCCCATGCGTGGCACAGGTGCGCCAAGGAAGCCCGGCCACGGAACTACCAAAAGTGTGTTTGGCTCATTCCAGACGCGCTTGGCAGGGCACACAACTGCAATCTGGCCGTGCATAGAGGAATATAGTGAGTTGTTCATGTGACTTGAGATAAAGCTCCAATTTGGATTTAGATCTACATGAAAAAAGGAGTTTTCTTCAATGAATGGCTGGTCCCACTCTTGGAGATAGGGCGAGGACCTTAAAGTTGAAGCGCTGCTTCTTATTAAAGGTGCTAGTTGGGGTTTTGGCAGCAGATTCAGACCTCCTCGAGCCTCTTTAAGGAGGTATTCTAGGAAGAGGGACCTTTGAAGTAAAAAGACAGTAACTTTGGAAGATACCGTCTAGATTGTATCTAGATTACTGAAGCCTCACATTGCTTTGGCTGAAGATTAAAAGGTGGATTTTCGCCCATTTCTTACACTGCGGTCACATTAAGAAGGGGTCTTTGTGGACAGGAGGAATGAATACAGCAACCAAAAAGTGCTTCTTTTATGGTTGTGTATATTTCCGGTTTTATTTTGGTAGTTTTTTTTGTTTGTTGGTAGTTTGGTTATCTGTCTTGTCTCTTTTTACTTCCTGTCTGTTTTCCCGCCCATGTGATTGTCTAATGTGTTTCACCTGTTCCTAGTGTCCCCCTGTCCCTTGTTACCTTGTGTATTTAGTCTTTGTGTTCCCCCTGTTGCTATGATTTCTATTTTATTATGGACTCATATTTCCTTTTGGATTACCTTTTGCCTGCTTTGTCCAGGTCTTTTTTGTATATTTTAGTGTTGGAATTAAATTAAATCAAAACTATTCCAGTGCTATCGTCGCTGCTTTTGGGTCTGTGTACGTATGGACATGAAAGTATTGCTTTAAGACTGACGGTAAACAAATATGAACCTGCGCGTTAAGACAAGAAATCCATGTGTCATGTAGATATGTTTACTTGTCATGGCTCTCAACATAATAAAGTTTGTGCAATTTTGATTAATTTAGAGGGCACAAACGTGATGTTTGCAATAGCACTGAGAGAGGTAGATGTGCTGTGAGTACACGTGAATGCCGAGAACAAACAATGCATCTCAATGCAGGCTTTCAAAACAGTCGTACTGATGAGCTTCAAAGGCTGCAGAAATATGTAAATCTGCACGCGTGCAGGAATCTACTTGGCAGGCTTTTGTCCTCCGGCCTCATATGTTACCTGTTCTTGGTGCATGTTTTATGAATCATCTGGGGAGGAATATACAAGAGCTTTTTTGCATTTTTTTGGCAGTCTATCTCAGTCCTCAAAGTTTCTTTTATGATAACAAAAAACCATTAACTGCTGTCAAACAGCCAAGAAGAGAGATTATTTTTTTTATTGAAATAAGATTAAAATGATAAATTTGACTGAGGGTTCCTGATAAAATATTTCAGCTCATAAGCGCGGTGTGGGCACAGGGATTAGAAGAGGAGAGGGAGAGGGAAAAGAGGGAGGGGGAGGGGGGTGGGGGGGGGGACAGAGAGAAAAGGAGAAATTCATAATGTATAATAAAACAAAAGGTGTCATGGGAAATAACAGTGATATTAAAATTAGAGTAAGGTGGGATCTATATGAAAAATGCAGATTTGAAAATGTAAATGATGATGAGGGAGAGGAGGACAGATGTGGAATTGCGATAGTGGTGTGGAAGTAAAGCGAGCTGTTCAGGGCCTCGGGGACATGCTCTGTGTCTGGGAGTGACTTCATGCAAGAACAATGGTCACAACTGACAAGGAAACCGAGGTGATGGGAGTCAAAACATGAGGAGAGCAACGCTATTTAGTGACTTCAGAGGATGAGGCACAGAAATCACGTTGAGACTGTAATGCATTACTGTATTAATGGGAAAAATTTGATTGCTGAAACTGTTCAAAACACATTTACAAACACACTTTGTAAGCTAAAAATTACCAATGGTGTACATGTATTGTAATGTACTACCCTACTGTATTCACTCATTGTTAAAAAATTACATTTTTATAGATTGACCAAAGTATTGCTATTAGTAAAAGGCTATATTGGATTTCATTAAGTTGGCATGGAGGACAATATTAAAAAGACATTTTCCAAGTTCCAATTCTGTATCCTTGTGTTCATTGTTCATTTCTCTCTTGTTACATGCTAAAAAATGTCTGTGTATTTTCACTTCACTTTCCTGTCCGCCCATAAATTTGAGGCAGACAGACAGAATTCATCATAAAGTTCTCGTGGGTAACTAGCAGAGAAAAATGTAAGATGTGTGTGTTGGATTTCATGTAGAAAAACAATTACATTTCTAAAGATGGTGGTTGGGTCTACTTTAAGTATCTAACAAAGCAAATGAGGGAGGTGTGGGCGGAGGCCAGTAGTCCTACAGCTGTGTATATGTAGGACACTACAGCTCCATATCATGTTGTATTCGCCCAGCGTGATTCAATTCCATCCAAAGAGGTGATTTAAATCAGTCTAGTACCAAAGCCCCGCCCACATATACGTGCAATGTGGAAATATGTCACATCCCTGTATCTTAAAGCTTTAGTGTGTAACTTTCAAGCCAAATGAGTTAACACAAAGCTAATGAAGACGACCAGCTACACAGAGCGCTCTGTTTGTCAGTACACACGGTGTCATCCGGCGTGGTGACTTGGTCTGAATCGCCAAAAGAAGGATTGAACATCAGTCAGATTCCCCTGGTCCAAAACCCTGGTCATTGGTGTGAAGGAGGTATTGATCGTCCACATATGGCGTTCTGGGCCACTTGCTGAAATTACTAATGCGCTCTCTTTCGTCACTGTACGGTGTAATCTCTGCTGTCTGAGTATGTTGACATTACCGTCCTATTTCATAGCACGGCGATCAGTTGGACTTGGTCTGTCAAAATGGGTTGGCCGTGGTCAGAAGTGGGCTCTGTTACCCATGGAACCGCACCCTTCAGTGATGTCACAGGGTCCTGGGGTACACCTGTATATCACAGCAACAAGGTGAGTTTAACCACTGGAGGTTAGCCAAAGAATTTCAGAGGGTTTTAATTTACTCGTTAGAGACTAATTTACGATAGAAAAAGTAGCTTCAGTTTCTGTCTGCCACAACAAAAGGGCATACTGCTCCTTGCGTCAGATAAGTGCTGCAGAATGTTGCAATATGAACATAACCCCTTACATTCAGAAATCTGCGCGAAAGAAAAGTGTAGTGTGTTAAGTTGCAGTGTGATTGATGGGTAACAACAAAAGGAGAGACATACTGTAGTATGTCAGCATTTCTGACCTTGGCCCATTTCTTCAGTATTGATTGGCATGCAGCATTTTGCACTCAGCACGTCTCCATCTTTATAAATATGTTATCATTTTCACTGCTGTAGATCCCATTGACCAGATATTAGCTCGCCACTGTTGGGTGACCCATCCTATACCCCCTCCTCAGGAGGAGTACAGAGATCCCCCTCTTTAGTGAAAGGGGAAGGAAGAGTAAAAGGAGCCCCCCTTAGATATGAGCCTCCCTGAGGGGCTCTCCTGCGACTAAAGAATGTTAGAAGTTCAAGTTCCAGCCACTAGCCCCTGAAAGCTGACCTGGTCTGCCACGTGTCCTCTGTTACCAGCCAGCCAAGGACAAGAGCAGCCAGCCAGTACACAAAGACATTTGCAAAAAAACTGCTGACATTGAAAGTGACACACAAGTTCCACGCTTTCAAACAGCAAAATGTACATTATCTGCAAATGTCTAAAGCGTGTAATATTACCACCTTTCTGAGCCCGGAGCATGTATCTTCTAAGCCCAAAACGTTACCTCAGAGTAGGGTTGACTTGAGAGTTATTGATGTTATCTCTGCAAGGAGAAGGATTCGTCCTGTAGGAGAGAGCATGGCGGTCGCTGCTTCCCGACACTTTGAGCAAGTGGAAATTATGATGACGTCTTTTCTGACAATTATACAGTGGTAAAATTTACACTGCTAAAAAAGGTACAGTAGGTTATATATACAGTATAGATATGCCAAAACATTTATACTAATACCTGTTTATGCAAAACTGCACATGTCTGTGTTCTACTGATGCCTGTCTGTGTTTAACTTCTAAATGGTAACTCTCATTAAAAATTAAAAATCTTAATTTAAAATTTTGATTTTGATTTAAGTACGTGTCTTGCCAATTTCACACCTGGCCAGGGACTACAGGTAAAAACTTGCATTCTGGCTCATTCTGCCATAATTACAGTAAAGTTTATTAACGCACACTGACCCTGAAAAAAATAACTGAATCAAAACAACAAAAATCTAATACTGATACCTAACAATATTCATTTTACTGTAGTTACTGTAAATACTGACACTCACATTGCCTAAAAAACACATACAAATGTACATGCTACTCTCCGCAGCGCCCTGCTACTTCCTGCTACAACCTGCTAATCGCTGCTAATCCCTGCAATGTCCTAACTCTTGTCATGATTTGATACTATAAATGAAATCTTACACCATTTAACAATGCTAATAATCGCATGGTATATCTTGCATATATTTCAAGTTGTAGCAAACAGGCAGCAATCATGTTGCAAACCCACTGTGTGCTGTAGTGTCCGATTCATTGAACATATTTGTTTAATATTGTACCCTGCCCTTGGTAAATTAACGATTTGCATGAATGTAGTTTGTTGGCAATGACTCTGCAAGTTATGTCACATGTTCATATATTGATGCCAAAATCATGTGTTGCTCCTGACAAACTCACCTCTGGAGCACTCCCAAATACAGCGCAGATAGTCTCAGATAAGTCATTTCCTCAGTTAACAAGGTTAATGAAGTGTGTTTATTCCTAGGATTAAATATGAGTCACTTTTTTGTCAGTCAGGACCAATTTCCCTATGACGCTTTATACATACGACCCAGTATTCTTTGTGACTTTAAGAAAAAAGTTAGCAAGCATGTATAAAAGTTACTTTATGTTAACAGAACAAACACGTTTCTCTCACATACTGTACAGCCACCATGCCATTTAATAAGAACAATTACCAGGATGAAATGCTGGCGAGTATCGCTTGTCCCAGCTCGTTTTTCTGCCCTTCAAAATGAACCTTGTTCACCTAAATTCGGCATACATTGTAGACAAGTCACCCAGCTCCCATTAGCTGCAGGCCGCAACCAGTCAGAACTCTTTACAGCACAGGGACTCCACACAAGTGCTCTTAACCGCTCTCCTTCTTCTGGATTAAAAGGGAATCTATTTTTTGCCCATTAGCGCCGGCATTAAGAGCTATTATTTGCCTTAACAGCAGTAACTATCCACTCCCACGTCACCCGTCATTACCGGTATTATTCTGCGTCAAACTTGAAAGGACATGGGGTTGTTTGACAGGTGCTGCAGCCGCCGTTTGTTTGGCTGCTCCTCCGGAAGGAAAATGGGGAGAGCTGAGGAAAAAGGCAGGGATGCTTAGCTGTTCATCCTTAGCTTGGTAACGAAGAGGAAGGAAGAACACACACCGAGGGAACAGATTTAATCAGAACAACTCTCTTGACCCGAAGATGAGAGATGTTTTTCCCTCTTTATCCGACGGTTAACTTCCGTTTGACACTGTGATGCATTGTTTCTAACAGAAGTCAAAAGGGACTTAGCTGTAAACGAGCACTGAGAAATGTGGGATTATTGAGTTTGATATGCAATTTCATTTGACCAAGCCACAGACAATGTCAAGGCCGGGTGTGGTAGACCGACGATAGATGCCGTAACGATCCCTAAATCCTCCCAGGACCTCAAAAACACTTGAAAGAATAAATGACCCATCTCGTTTTACTATGTGCAGATATTGCTGAATGGGCAGGGAGCTGTAGTGAGGAGCGGCTAGGATGGCACAGGGGCTGGCCTCACCTGTAATGGCATATCTCAGCCTCTCCTTATCGATCAGCTCTGCCCCTGAACACTCGTCTGGGCTCCGGGCCGTGGGCCGGGGGGGGGCGGTGGCCGTGGATCCCGTTGCCACGGTGCCCTTGGTGAAGGCCGGTGTCCAGTGACAAGCAAAAGAGTGGAGTGAGTGAGAGAGTGGAGGGGAGCTGCTGTGATGGCAGTACAGAACACACAGGATACCATCACACACACACACACACACACACACACACACACACACACAGTTGTGTAGACAACACACATTTACATAACCTCATCACCTTATTACATTCATTTTTTTTACATTCAGTCTTATTCATTTGCACTAGCCTTAAAAAAAGGTTTATTTTATATATCTGTTACTTCATTTTTATTTTATTTGTTTACAAATTAGCTCTATATCTCAACTTGCACTATTGTTTCTTTTGTCAGATTTTGCTTTGACTTGTATTTTGTGGATTTTTTCTTATTTGATGAGCACTGTTGAAGGAGGCCTAATTTTTAGTTTTTTTTCTTCTGTTACTTTTATGAGTTACTCCGCCAAATGAACGTAAATTGTACTCTATTAGTCTTCTTATTGTTAGATTAGTTTTAACGCAGCAAACTCTTACTTGACTAGAGATTTAGGCCATTCTCACCTGTAGTTTCTTAGCTTTGGTCTGAATCAGTTGGAGCGCTTTCCCATTGGGAAAAACTCAATCAAAATCAAAATGCGTCATTACAAATCCTGCATGAATGTCCACTACTCCTATTGGTTTGTTGCAAGGAAGTAAATACAGCAAGAAGGTCCCGTGAGGATATGTCTTTCATCTCCACAGTCAAACCATCTCATTTCATTTAAACAATAAGACTTTGTTTTACGAGCGATGTTACTACCGGGTCACCTACACTTTGTTCCGCTCTCACTGTGCCCGAAATTTCCTCAGTATTTCCTCTCTGTCTGCACACATGGGGGGTGTCAACAAGGACAGATGGAAGTGGACGGACGAGGAGTACGAAAATGAATGGAAACACCTTAAAATCTCTCAAATCAATATGATAAACAAATTTCAAAACAGCATGAGACGTCATTACCACAGGATTTTATGAGTTTTTTCGAACTTGAGATAATTTGATTAAACTTAGCTTGTCCTCCTATTGAAGCTGCAGCAGGAGTAGCGTTAAAGTTGTGTCTTTCAAATAGTGCTAGCACTAAATATTTATAGACAAACAGTGCAGAAGGCTCCGGTTGTCATCGCTGGTCTGAAGTCAGCACATCAGAGAACACTGAGACACTGAGACACTGAGTTGCCAGACATCAGGAAGTGTGTCTGTTGTCTTCAAGCTAATACGCTTAATAACACACACACGCATAGCATATCCTGCTGTGTGTGAGTGCTCTGCGTTGAACTCGTCAGGCTCACTGGTGTAACCTGAAGAGACAGAAAAGTAGAGCCCAGAATGATGCACATGGGGAAAAAAATTGTATTTCATGTGGACACAACAGCACATCTGTCTCAACCACAGATGGTCTTCCTCGGGTCAAAGTGAAGACGTGAACACACCTGACTTTGATAGGATGTAATTAATGAGAAAACATCAGAGTATTATCGGCCTATGAGTCATCTGATATGAGACATGTTGAGAAAGATTATTATACTATATAGAAGAGCACAAAATAAATGTAACAGACTGGGAATGCTGTGTGGTGTGTATGTGGCGGGATACAATGAGTTGTCCTTTAGTCACAAATCAATACAAGTGTATGTCCACTTTTTAACTCAAATCAAAGGAAATGTCTTCTTCTTTCAAGTATTTTTCAAGTTTTTTGCAAAGTAGTACTTTTACTTGAGTACAGTGTATGTCTAATTCTTGCTGGTTTGGGTGTTGATGATAAAGTGGATCAGAGTAACGTTAACGAGTGCCATCACAGGGTTAGATGCATTGAGGTACGCCACTGTCCTATTTGAACCCCCGTGTGTCTTCACACCGACCTGCAAAATTTAAGTGATTCTGAGTCAAATTTTCAAATGAAAAACCTTTTATCAGCGTTCTTTTTCGACCCTTTTGTGTCTGTCTCCTGATATTTTTGTCCCTTTTTTAACGTTTGTAGACTTTTTTTAGAGCCTTTTAAAATGTTGGTGTTTTTTCCCCCAGATTAAATTTTTTTTTGACATTTTTATCACTTTTTTTAACATTTTTGTCACTTTGTTCAACATTGTTTTCACATTTTTGTCACTTCTTTTTGAAATTTTCTTGTTTACACATTTGTCACACACAAGTTCTTTTATCAATTATTTTTTGATAAAATACATAAAACACCCAAATTCAACATAAGTAGTGAGCTGATTGTTTATTTAACTTGTGAGGAGCGATGTAGGGAACCATCCATGTTACTTTATTGGACAATGTTTTTAAAAGAAACCCAAATTTCTGACCTAGAAACCTTTTGAAAAGGGGTCAAATTTAACCCAAAAACAACAGGAGTAAAAACATCGACACCTCTTGGCTGTATCCCGTTTGTTCCATGCTTTCCAGCTAAGTGTACGTTTATTTTAATCCCCATTTAAGGCATTTCCAAGGCCTTTATATGATAAGACACTGTGGCTTGGGCTGAGCCAATATTATTAGGGCCTTGTTATAAAAGAAATTCTCAGATGAACCTCTAACATATGAGGGAATAACCCTCTAAATGCATTGCCTTTATTCTCTAATATAGAATTCCGATGTACAAAACATACACAGACATACATACATAATACACCTAAAATATTCCTATTCGGTGTGTGTGTGTGTGTGTGTGTGCGTGTGCGTGTGTGTGTGTGTGTGTGTGTGTGGGGGGGGGGGGAAATTTTCCTCTCAACACTAGCATTGTATTGCACAGGTACTAGCATAGTTAATGGTATATTTAAGAGGTAATTATAGATGAAATTTTGTGCACATCTCACCTTTTGGCAGGTGCGGGACAAATGAAAACAACTAAAGTGAGAAAATGTCCGCAACCCTGCTTTATGCTCCCATTTTGTGTTAAGTTTTGTTGCGGACATTACATACTTAAATCCAAATGCAAATCTTGCAGAAATGAGCACAGTCCAAAGTGTTAAAACAAGAGTATACACATAGACACACACACACACACACACACACACACACACACGCCAAAGAGAACCGAGTGTTGTATCTTTACAGAAAATCAGGATATTTCTACATGAACACGAATGCACAGTGTGCTCCATGTAGCGCTGGGTAAATCCTGTGTGTGTCTGTACTTCCTAGTGAGAGGGTGGCAATGGTGGGAGGAGGTGGAGGCGTGCCAGTCGTCCTATCGGGCGCTGCATTTCTCACTCGGTTAACACCTCGCCGGAGAAACAGGATGCCAGGCTTGGACGCACCATACCCCACCACCACCTCGCTTCATCCAGCTGAACACACACTTCATCTATTTGTGACACTATACACGCTACTTCACTTTCATGTTCTTACCCTCTCTAGAAGTGTTCCCTGACCTTTAATCTGTTTTGACTAAGGCTTAGCTGCTCCAAACTGTCTAAACTTCACAGACCAGCTCAACATGTATTGGATGTCTTCAGCGTTATTTTTCTCGGCTCTACATTTGTATGTGTGCCACGCTGACAAATGCTGTTTGTTCTTGGCGGTCGCTTAACTTGTTGCGGAAAGCTGCCTGATGAGAAGACCTTTGAAGAATAAGTCAAATTGTCCAACTGGTCAACTTAGTACTAGCCATTAAAAAAAAAAATTAGGAGAACATAGACACCAAAATCAGACACTTCCAAAGCATAGCTACAGTTTTTGAGCTCTGTGCTAATGCGCTCCATACAATCAGGTTTCAAATTTAATTCATATATATGTGTAAAGAGGTTCTGGCGTAGCAATGGAGGCTGAATAGGTATGCTCTGCAACTACCGATACCTCAATGAGACTCTGACATCAAGCAAGCTGAAGAAAGCCTCGGGTACCTCTACTTTAGTAACACTGGAAATTTAGCAAAGCCATTTCCGCTGATAACCTTCCATGCACCGCAATTGTGGCTCTCTATCACAGTGAATATAGATTATTTATTTGATTAACATTATAAGACATGGGCACATCATGTTTCCCAAACCTTAAAAGGTGCATTCTGGGTGTGCTGGTCTCACAAAGAGGTGTGTTCAGGTGCATTCGGGGTGTGCTGGTCTTACAGGAAGGTGTGTTCCGGTGCATTCTTGGCGTGCTGGTCTTACAAAGAGGTGTGTTCAGGTGCATTCGGGGTGTGCTGGTCTTACAGGAAAGTGTGTTCAGGTGCATTCTGGGCGTATTCAGATGTTGCGGCAGCAGACAGTGATCACGCCATAAAGTCATTTATGCAGCATTTCATTGTTATTTTAACAGCACATTAGTAAAATGAGCCTAGGCTCGGGCACAGCACGCACACACTATGCTTGCTACACACACAGGGACACACACTATGCTTGTTACAAACATAGGGACTCACGGTAACACACATACACATGCAGGAAATTAAAAACAAAAACATATAAAAATATGACGGTACAAATCCTCCATCTTAATAGCAATGAGCCGAGGTCCAAATGCGCCTGGCCCTTAAAGGGAGTGGGAGGTCACCTCTGATTGGTTGATTGCATGTTATGCCCAGAAAACACCTCTGATTAATGAAAACACTAAGTACAACTCTATGCGCCCGGTGCACAGACCCTTTTTTCCACCGTTAAACTAGCAAAGAAAGATTTGGACACTCCCTAAACCCTTAAAGCTGTGCGCTTCACGCCGTGCGCCCAGATCGTTATCAGCTAAATCTACAGCTCACCCTGCCTTACGAAGCTTCATAGTCAATTTCAGCTCTTTGATTAGTTGCATTGTTAGTGCTTGCAACTGTATTATTTGGGTTCTTTCACTAAACCCTTATCATTCCCTAACTTTAACCAAAGTGATGCTGTTGTCTAAAGCTGACCACATGTAGGAAATGAATGCACATTGAAGTATTGTATTATGTCTGTAAATATCCTGAAGTTATGGAGCTGGAGGTTTGAAAAAGCTGAATGTGCTAGCTGATTTACTACAGTTACTCCTATCATGCTCCTATTGTATTTACTCCTATGGTGACCTGTAAACACCCCCAATCTAACTTCCTGCTTATCTGTCATCTGGGCTGGTGCGTATGGAGCACTATTCCACGTAGAAATTACACAGAAAAATAACTATCATGTATGTAGATGTAGATGTACATGTACATGTAGAAGTGAAGAGGAAACAGTCAAAGTATGATGCTCATACGACGGAGAATAAGCTTTGCATCACTTGTCTTCCTAATGTGAGTAAAATACCTCACCTGTAAAGACAGCAGATAGTGATCAGAAACCATGAGTAATGTTGTAATCATGTACGTATACAGGGAGACGGAGCAGGGTTTGCTGTGCTCCAAATAAACATGAAATCAAGAATAGCATCAAAACTAGGATAAGACTCTCTGTCTTTGTCTGTGTTCCTGTCTCAACTACATTTCATACATCAAGTGTACCGAACAACAACCACTTTGCAGCTAAAAAGAAACCAAAGTTGAAGCTGTGGATTAGAACAAGTGTGTATTGTACGATATGTACCTAAAATCACAATTAACTAGTACATTCTGTCTCGATAATGCTAAATGAACGATAATTGAGCACATTCTTCTACATTGTTTTTTCTGAAGCCAGACGACGGACACTGCGTTTCGATGCGGCTGTCAGTCATGTGACTGCACACGTGGTAGAATGTTTTTAAGGAGAAAGCAGCCTATCACCAGGAATGAATCATGGAAATTATTGTCATGGGAAATTATGCTGCTTCAGAATTTGATGTCGAAACATTTTGGACTAACCGTCCAGACCTACTGTCCACCATGGCTGCAAGGCCAGTCCACTGTCTCACTCACAGATGGAACTATCCTCTATTTCATATGCTGATGGTGAGGAAACAAAAGCAGCTTCAACAGGGGGTCCGGGACCCCTAGAGGGTCATTGGAGTTACTGCATGGTGGGGAGGGCACCAAATTATTGGATAATATTTTTTCTGAATTATTTTTTTTTTGTATTGAAATTTCTGAAAATATATATTAACGTGAATCCAACATAGTATTAGCATAGTTAAATCCGTTTGTGAAAAAAGGATCCAACGTTGATGACATGCTATGCCATTTTGTGAAATGGTCACGTATTATTTTGATTTATTAAATCACGCCAACGTCACGATTTACAAATGTGACCATTTAATGAACTGCCATGACACTGGGCTGCTTGACTCTGATTGGTTAACAGCTAGCCAATGGGAGCCTGGGTGTCAGCATCCTTTACCCAGCTCATGAATAGTAATGAGCTTAGGGACCTTCAATATACAACTCAATTTTCTACAATATTAGTAGGGGGTCCCTGCTCCAGCTTTCTTTTGTTGGAAACCCCTGGTCTTAATGGTTTAGCATGCTCCAAACAAACTACTGTAGTTTGCACAACTGGTCACCCTTCCACTTCTAGGGACAAAAGTGCTTGTACCTGTCTGAAAGCCAGGGGTAGAGCCTGCCATGCTATCCTCATCATGATTGTACGGAGCTCCCGAGGTGACATGGAAGGACATTTTTTTTTACAAAAAACAGGTACTGGGGACAAACACTTTTGTGAGATCTTGACTTTGTTTTGCCAGATCTTGACTTTGACATGAGAAAAAAAAAATGAATTAAAACAATAAAATTAATAAAACATGTATGGAGTATTATTTGCAAGTTCTTGCAAAATCCAACAAAAAACAAGCTAGCTAGCGTGCTAGCTAGTCGCACGACATCATTACATCTCCTTGGTTGTCTAAATACAGCCAAAGTTTATTTTGAAAAGCACTACTAATTAATACATGCCAAAGTTGGGTTCTTGTAAATTCTGGAGTGTGGTCTATCTGTATAGTGTCTTGAGATAACTCTTGTTATGAATTGATACTATAAATAAAATTGAATTGAATTGAATTGAATTGAAAGTGAAGTAAGGGACATTGTTGTTGACTATTGACGTCAATGATTGCAGGCTATCCTTAGTAGCTAGCTGGTAGCTAGCTAGTATCTAACGAGGTTAGCCTTATTGTTTGTTGGATTTGCAAGATCTCGCAAATCGAGATCTCGAAAATCAAAGTCAAGATCTTGCAAATCAAAGTCAAGATTTTGCAAATCAAAGTCAAGATCTTGCAAAAGTTATTGTACCAGAACATTTTCTATCTTGAATTTCTTTATTTATTTTGACATTAAGCAGTTTTGTGAAGAATGAAAAAGAAAAATCTTGGGAGAGAAGTTCAATCCCTTTCTCACTTTCAATAATGATGCTCATAATCATGCTCAAAACACTTAGAATAGCTTTTAATTCCATCGTATCAACGCAATGGGAACACTGCCTCATTCAATTCCAAATTAAAACCATGACCAAAATTGATCATAATTGTGTTCTGCCTTTACAGAAAGTGAAGAAAAAGGAATATTACTAGTATTTGTGTTTTTCTTTAAAAACTCAAATATTTACTGTATGAGCTGAAAAATGTCTCAAGGGTTTGCTTTACTTTGAATCACTGCACTATTATTTACTTGCAGTACCATTATTTCTGAGAACTACTTTGCTTCTGTGTTGCATGGAGTCACCTGTGAACAGGTATTCCAGCCCGGGACCATTGAAGTACATCCCACAATTCCTCTGCATTACTGGCTTTTTCCTCAGAAACAACATTATTGAGGCCACCCCACAAGTGTTCTGTGATTGAGGTCCAGGGATTGGGCTGACTGTGCCCCTTCCTGGTTGATTTTGGGTCCTTGTCTTGTTGAAAGACCCATTTAAAAGCCTTTGCCATTTTGGCTATTCTTCCATCTATTCGAATGGTAGTTGAGCGTGTTTTTTCCCACATGGTTCAGGCTTCTGATGACATTTCAAAGCATTTAAAATTATTTTGGCTGAGCAGCCTATAATTTTGTGCACTTCTTTATATGGTTTCCCTTCTCCAATCAATTTTTAATCAACGCCCGCCGTTCCTCAGAGCAATGTCTCAAACGACCCATTTTGCTTAGTATTTCAGTGTGACCAATATACACAACATTTGCTTCCTTCCTTCCTTAAATATGGGCCATAATTGACACCTCAATCAATCACTTCACTAATTGAACACAACACTGCTATTATTTTGAACATGCCCCTTTCAATTACAGATTTCACAGAATGAGCAGCATGCATTGCATTGGCTCTGTTGGTTTTCTATGACTCTACAAAAATGTATCTATTTTTGATAGAAATATCACATCTACCAAAAAATGTGATTTTTTTAGTAATGTCCACTGCTATTATTTTGATGACAACTGTACATGTGAGGAAGAAAAAGAAGATCGTGGTGATGATGATGATGATGGTGATGATGAGGATCACCCTTTAATGATGGTGATGATCTTCCCCTTCCTGCATTCCTGTTTCTCCTCTGGTTTCACCATAATCACAGCAATCACTCAGCCTTTGTTCTTTGCCATGTGCAACAATGAGCTCTGATTAGTCAGGAGAGTCCATCAAAACACCCATGCTGTAGACATTTTCTCACTCTCTCATACACCAACACTTAGTGTATTGATACAGTAGAGACAGATAGAAGAGACAATCAATCATTGAGTCTTCATACTCCATGTGAATGCCTCTCTGTTCTTCAGGCCTCATGACAACGTGTTTCTTTCATCAGGCAGAAGCATTCACATTGGTTGATCTTTGTCATTCATAATTGTAAATTGTGTACCTCAGTCCTGCAAGACCGTATGCCAATTGGATGTTGAGTAGGGCCATAACGATATGGAAAATAAAACCCAAATCGTGGCACTCAGCTCCACAAACCTGTGTCCCAGTGGGAGAAGGCAGAATTGCGACACCCCCCTTCCAACTCCAAGAGTTATCCTGCTTGTCCAAATCCAGTGCTACCACATCTTTAACTTACTAGTAGTCCTTATGGTGTCTTTTTCCTGTTTTGTCTGGCAAATTTCCCTAACTGTAAAGACGGCTAAAAGCAAAAGAGGGGGCTCCGGTAACGCCAGTACCACACATAACATCATGAGTGGCAGCTGTTTGACTTGGGTGTCTGGATCTGTTTTCCCACGGTTCAGTAAACTCCCATTAGCATCATTAGCACCGGAGTTAAGTGCTGACCGGGAAGGCTGCTTGCTGGCTGGGGGTTGACTGTGGAGGTGTCCATGAGCCTTGGTT
Source organism: Etheostoma cragini (assembly GCF_013103735.1). Taxonomy (NCBI): domain Eukaryota; kingdom Metazoa; phylum Chordata; class Actinopteri; order Perciformes; family Percidae; genus Etheostoma; species Etheostoma cragini. The sequence goes on from NC_048426.1 coordinate 4,112,331, forward strand.
GTAATGATAGTGGATAGTCTTGCCTAGGTAAGGACTACTAGCCAGTCAGAAGCAGAGTATGAGGGTGAGCTATGCTAACAGCTAGGCGTTTTTCTCTGAAGTATGGGAGCACTTTAAGGACTGTGGAAACATGGTATACGTAGGAAAAACAGTGGTTGTCCTCACATTCGCAATGAAAGTCTACAAATATACCGGCTTTCTGTATTCAAACAGAACAAAGCTAAGGCAGCATGTGCATCCACAGTAAAGGGAAAAAGTATTTGATCCCTTGCTGATTTTGTGTATTTGCCCACTGACAACGAAATGATCAGTCTATAATTTCAATGGTTGATTTATTTGAACATTGAGGGACAGAAAAACAACAACAACAAAAATCCATGAATAAATTTGCATTTTAATGAGGGAAACGTGTCTTTGACCCCTCTGCAAAACAAGACTCATTACTTAGTGACAAAACCCTTGTTGGCAATCCCAAAGGACAGATGTTTCTTGTAGTTGACCACCAGGTTTGACACATCTCAGGAGGGATTTTGTCCCACTCCTCTTTGCAGATCATTAAGGTTCCCAGGCTGACGTTTGGCGACTCAAACCTTCAGCTCCCTCCACAGTTTTTCCATGGGATTAAGGTCTGGAGACTGTTTAGGCCACTCCAAGACCTCAATGTGCTTCTTCTTGAGCACACTTCTTTGTGTTTTGGATCACTGTCACGCTGGAATACCCATCCTTGACCCATTTTCAATGCCATGGCTGAGGGAAGGAGGTTCTCACCCAAAATGTGAAGGTACATTTCCATTGTTCCTTTAAACGGTGAAGTTGTCCTGTCCCCTTAGCAGAAAAACACCCCTAAAGCATGATGTTTCCACCTCCATGTTTGACGGTGGGGATGGGGTTCTCGGGGTCATAGGTAGCATTCCTCCCCCTCCAAACACAGCTAGTTGAGTCCATTTTGGTCTCATCTTACCACAACACTTTCACCCAGTTGTCCTCTGAATCATTCAGATGTCCGTTGACAAACTTCGGACGGGCGTGTATATGTGCTTTCTTGAGCAGGGGGACATGCGAGCGTCTTTCACGGCGTAGTGTGTTACCAATTGTTTTCTTGGGGACTATGGTCCCAGCTGCCTTGAGATCATTGATAAGATCCTCCCGTGTAGTCTGGGCTGATTCCTCACTGTTCACATGATCATTGCTGATGATCATGATCATTCCATGAGGTGAGATCTTGCATGGAGCCCCAGTCCGAGGGCAATTGACAGTTCTTTTGTCTTTCTTCCATTTGTGAATAATCACACCACTTGTTGTCACCTTCCCACCAAGCTGCTTGGCATTGCTCTTGTAGCCCTTTCCAGACTTGTGTCGGTCTACAATCTTGTCCCTGACATCTTCGGAGAGCTCTTTGGTCTTGGCCGTTGTGGAGAGTTTGGACTATGATTGATTGATTGCTTCTGTGGACAGGTGTCTTTAATCTCCCTAATCTCAGCTCGTTAACTGTATAAAAGACATCTATGAGCCAGAAATCTTTCTGATTGAGAGGGGGTCAAATACTTTTTTCCCTCCTTAAAATGCAAATCAATTTATAACATTTTTGACACGCGTTTTTTCTGGATTTCTTGTTTTTAATCTGTCTCTCACTGTTCAGATAGATAAATCTACCATAATATTATAGACTGATCATTTCTTGGTCAGTGGGCAAACGTACAAAATCAGCAGGGGATCAAATCTTTTTTCCCTCACTGTAGTGTGTGTGAGCCGATCAGTACCGCTATTCAACCACGTGATCCCGACCCACAAACCGCCAACTTTATGCATTATATTTGCACAGTTGTCAGCAGAGTGGAAGACACCACACGTGTGTGTGTGTGTGACTAAGAGCAAGTGTAAGTGGTGTACTATTGCAATGTTTCTGTAAGTTCTAAATAACTTTGGCTGCTCAGAATGCTACTTTGTCACTTTTTGACTGTGGGTCGACTCATCGCGTTGTACCATATGCATTCCTGCCAGCCGCTGCCGGCTTGAAGGCACAACAACTCTGACCCCCACCATTCTGTCTGTAACTTTTACAGAGACAGCAGGTATGCTTAAAGATGCAACAGCCACGTTTTAACCAGGCTGTGTGAAAGGGGCAAGCTCTCAATGGTTTAGTGAGGAAACGATTTATACATCAAGGTCTTTTTCAGGTAACATCCATGTGCAATTTAAAAAAATATATATTATATATATATATATATATATATATACATAATATTTACACCCAGGAAATGACAGCCTATCTACAGTTATGTGTATCATCAGCCGCTTCCAGGTCTGGCAAATAAGTTCTCCAAATATCTACTGTGCACACTGGCGGCCCCAATAGGAAGTAGAGAGGAGGGAGGGAGAGAAGAAGGAAAAAGGAGGGAGGAGGAGGGAGAAAATGGCACTTGATTGGTGACAAAAGATAACAAGAAGTGGCTGCAGGGAGCCTCCAGAACTCAGAGTGGTGTGAATGGACCCCATCTGGTTTCTTCACAAAATGCTGAGGACACGCAGATAATAGGACGCACACACACACACACAAGCACACATACACGCGCACACACATACACACTCTCTGTCTCCTCTCTCTGTCTCACTCTCCCCACTCGGCCTGACCAGTCCCGGGTGGCCTACTCGCCTGGTCCAGGATCCCCCAAAGAGCTCTCGCCCGTCATCTCCAAGCGTACACTTCAGCTAGACCAATTTAACGTGAGAAAACGTGAGGAGGGCGAGCCGCATTGTCCATCTGTGGCTGGTAGTGGTGAGGGGGCGACCATAGAGGGAGCACATAAGAGAAAAATCCCCTTGTTCTTTCTTCTGTACAGAGCATTCTAGACAAAGATGTGTAAATCAAACTGCAGTCATCTTTTTAGACTAAATCTCAAAATTTCTGATTGAACGTGTTGATGTCACGATGTCATGATGTTTCTGAGGTAAAACATTTGCTCATTACTTCCTCCTTTTTCAACCTCTGTGGGAGGATGTCAACAGATATATAAATTCACAAGAAAATGCATTAACGCTCATGTTTTCCTTGGGTCAAATTTGACCCGTTTTCAGTAAAAAAAAGCACCCACAACATTGAAAAAGTGACAAAAATGTCAAAAAAAGCAATAATAATGTTGAAAAATTATGTGAAAATCATGGTTGACTGGAAGACACACACAGACTGGGAATACATAGGATTTGACATTATTTAAGGAACATATTCACTGTAAATGCCATCTGAAGTTGCAGCATCCCAGACACTATACTATTGGATTATTGAATTCAATAATTGGTTATAATTTCTAAATTTATGCTAAGAAGTAACCAATACAAACCAGTTAAATCCGAGGGCTCAAAGGATGTTTTTATGGATAATGAAGAAAAACAAATTTATTTTCTTTTTCCTCTTTTTTTTTCCTGTCGTGATTATGAAACAATTTTACCTCTTCAGGCCTTGAACAAATCCTCCAGATAAAACAATATATGAAGAAAAATCACTTGCTGACACTCATTAATAAGGTCATAATGCACAGTATGTCAAGGGATTGCAAGCAAGCATGGCGTCATTTAAAGGCTCATTATCCAAAAAGGATTGAAGCACTGTCTTAGCCGGTAGTGTATGTTTGAATGTGTACATTAAGCTAATCTGGCAAAAAGCCATGTTCCATTTCACTTGTAAACGGTGACTTCTCAGTTCATCACATTTCCCCAATAGCATGATTTAATTTGAGCCTATAGGCATCTCAATTAGCGATGATGGGACCCTCCCCTCTGTTGTGGCTCAGACTGATAACATGTCTGGATTTTTACATAAAAACCTGGCACAACACAGCTTTAAAGACACAAAATAAACACCTGAGAGAGAGAAAGAGAGCTGTGCGGAGACCCTCGGGGGAAATCAGACAGTGGGCCGACGCTAAGCACGCTGGTGTGAACTGTGGTGAACACGGCCACGATAATAGCAGTAGCTTGCCTTCGAAGTGTGTGACCTGAGTATGTTGCTTGATCCGGCTCCTATTGAGCATTTGGATTGATGACAGCTGAATACCTAAGGGGGGTGTATGAATATGTAAACTACACAGGGGAGAGTCTCATTGGATATGCAGCCTTGCAATAGGGCCGTCCGACAAACAAACACACATACTGAAACATATGGTTCTGGTGCTGCTGCCTGGAGAGGTGAGGCGGTGAGGGGACTGCAGCGCCGTCCCCTCGCT
>NC_048426.1:4116650-4140356 GCF_013103735.1 Etheostoma cragini
CACACACACACACACACACACACACACACACACACACACACACGCACACACACGCACACACACACTCTCTATTTATTTTCCCTACTAACAGATCTGGCACTTTACAAAGAGAGCAAGAATGGAGAGATGATGCTAATTCTCTCTCCCTCCCTGTCAAGGCTCTTGGCAACGTCAGCATCACACTTGGACGGTGTCCACTATTGGTGTGGGTGGAGCCCTGCCAGTGATCTTGTGGTAAATTCAATGGAGACTAAACTATTACCCTCAGTTAGTGATTATAAGGCCCGTAACAACCAATTCTGACAGAAATCACTTACTGCCTCTGGAAAGCACACATCTATGTTTTATTTCTCCAAAAATCCAAGACGTCTTCTAACTGAGGCTAGAGATAGTCCTCAAATAGATGGTGCTGACTTATTGAAGCAGGGTCTGTTCTTGTTCGGAAATTGAAGATTGAGTGTGTCAACTGTGTATTTGTCATGCACTGTGTGAGTGTATTGGTGATTGGTTCAGTTTGGGTGAGCAGCCGACTGAACAATCATACACAAAAAATGTTATATGTAACATACGGTCCCAAAAGCTTCATGAAACATCCACCAAATCATGAAACATCCACCAAATCATGAAACATCCACCAAATCCTTAAAATCTCTAAAAGTATCTGACAAAAAAACATTCAGGCACCTGTAAGATTCTGGAGAAGCACAACTTCCTTCAAGTTTTTTCATATCTGTGCACAGTGTACAAAATTCTACATGGCACGGCTCCCACCTGTTTACATGATTTCCCGTTGTGTTAGCTCTGTAAAATCTGCCAGAACAGACTCTATACATAACTGCACTGTACCCTTCCGTTATACAACCTTTGTCCAGTCAGCATTTTCAGTTACAGCCATCACTCAGGGGAATGCTATGCCAAACGACATAAAGACTTGGAGATCCATCAGCTTCCAATTTCAATCCAAACAGTTCTACATCCTACTTTTTTTTAACTTTTTTTCCAACATGGTGCTGAACAGATGTGTGTGTGTTTGTCACAATGTGCATTCTACGGATTGATTTGTGTTCTGTCTTGTTGTGTTGTTAGAGTTGTACTGTTGGATTTAAATGGTGCACTGCCTAGGGACTGCAGATGTAAATTAGTCTAATTGGGTTACATTCTGGAGAATGGCGGACCCCAAAAGCAGAGCAGGTAGGCAGTGGAGTTGAGATAAAGATTTTAATTCCAAACCAAAAATATACAAACAAAAGCAGACCTGGAAAAAGATTTAAAAAAAAAAAAAAAAAAAAAACTGCAACCAGGAACACCGAGACTAAAACAGGGAATACTAACAAACATGCAATCCGTAAACTGAAAACAGTAAAAAACAGTTTTTTTCCCCCGCTGTACAATACAGTTGTTGCTGGATTTATCCAAAATGGCCTAAAATCAGAATGTGAACTCATTTAAACAGCTGAGGAGATTTCTGATCGCTAGCTTTAACTGTTAGTGGCACACAAAACAGTTTCTTACAAAAGTCCAAACGGTAGGTCAGAACAAGTGGTGCTTGTGTTAGAGAGAGAGTCAAAGATAGAGAGAGAGATTGAGTTATTGGTCTGAACCTCTCTCGCCCTCCCCTTATCTCTCACACTCCTTTGATTTATTTCCATCATCTATCTTCATACAACCCATTTAAATGACACTGCCGAGTGGTAAGAGACGACTCTGTGTGCGCGGGAGTGCGTGTATCTAAGGGTTCGGTTTAAATAAGAAGAAAACAAAAGCTTTAACACATGTGTACAGTACCATTCGACCAGTACATGGCAGTGTGAAACAGCAGATGTCCAGCACCAAACTACCCATACTTGATACAGTATGTGAGTGTAGTTCTGTTAAAAAGTATTTGGACACATATACTATTTACTTCCTGTGCCTTTCGTCTGACACTATTCAGGGAAATCCTGATACTAGAGCAAAGGCTGTTTCAAAAATCTCTTAATGAATGCCCATGTCTGAGGAACTGACTCAACTGTATCATAGGTGTGAAAAGTGTCTGCATACTTTAGGCCATGTCATGTAAAGGAAGTTATTATGGTGGACTTTGGACATGGCAGAACATGGAGAATATTGCTGTGCACACAAGAACAGGTCATATTTTACCGGAGTGAAAATTTGCAAAGCCGCCCCTTAGGGACATATTTTGTGTTATGTTTTTTTCCCAGGATGTTATCGCTTTGGCAATTGTGTGAGCCATTGGAGTGAGTGATTGTTGAGTATGGCTCCTGGGTTTGTTGATGGGGGGAAACAAAGGATTTGATTTGATTTGATTTTTCTCCTTCAGAGAGATGCACTCAGAGGATTCTCCTCGGACCACAACTGCCCTCTATCACGCACAAAGAGGATATGCCCCCATGAAACAAACACACAAACAGATAGATCACTGCAAATGATCTGTGTGTATGGGAAACACATGGGTAAGTATTTTCAATAATGTGTGCGTGTGTGTGTGTGTGGCCGGGGACAGATCTGTCCTCTAGCTGGCAGATGCCCAGTTCAGCACAGCTGGTCCCCAGCCAGAGGAGGGGTCATGGGGGCCCAAGATATCCCTTTTGCCCCCCAAGGCATTTTTACTCCTAGCTTTGAGCAGTGCTGCTTGTAACACACACTCACGCATTCATAAACACACACACATATTGATGAACGCAAACATTTTGCTCACACAAAGCCCTTCAAGCCGGCTCTCACGCGATGTTGGGAGTTCACATCCTGTGTCTCTCTGTCTCCTGCGCCTCTGTCTCCTGCATCTCTGTCTCCTGCGCCTCTGTCTCCTGCGTCTCTGTCTCCTGCGCCTCTGTCTCCTGCGTCTATGTCTCCTGCGCCTCTGTCTCCTGCGTCTCTGTCTCAGTGACGGCTGCTTGCCACCTTATAATTGATGACCGTCTTCATCTTGTGATCTTCTCTGCTTGACCATGCAGAAGTCAAGTGAAAAGTAGCCAAGGGTGGGGGGGGGGGGCTGCCAACGATGACTTAGGGACTTTAATGCCCAGTACAAAGTCCCTAAGACTTGTGCAATATGTAATCACTACATGTTGGGTTAGACAAGTCGTTCAACATATTTCAAGCAAATTACATTCCCTGGGAAGTTTAGGAGCATCAATCACCCACACCTTTGAACAAAAAAACATTTGCTCCCTCATAGAACAGTTGTGGTCAGCTTGTATTCATCCTCAGCTTTAGGGGAAGTGTATTAGTTTGCACTTTTCCACTATGTACACACACTGATATGTGTCAGTATGTGTTCGACCACCAAACAAGACATATAAAGACTAAATATGTGTTCAAATGACAGAAACAGGGTCAAGGATGTTCACCTGCCGCACCTATCTCCACTGGCTTTATTACGATGGTCATTCCATGCATGGGCAGGAAAATGTGTGTGTGTGTCAGTGTGTGTAAAGGACAAGCAGAGATAGAGAAATTGACACACATTTGGCTTCAGAACTTATGCAAGCGAAACTCCACGGACACGGACACACGCATACACACAAATATGACATTCCAATGTCACCTCGAGCTATTAGGCTTGGCTTTAATGGCACAGCCGCTCTGGATTGGCAATATTGACCGCTCGCACACAAGGTGGAATCTCTCAATATGTCACAATCTAGTTAGCTGTCTTAGACTTGCTTACAAACAGGCATTGATTGAATGATCCCAAGACAAAATGGAGTCGTATGTGGCATGAACGACACCAAACTAAAACAGGCAGGAGAAACGACACAGCAGTACTGTACATGCATCTTTATTAAGCAGAATGCATACACATTTGGGCACATATCAACACACAACACACATCAATCAATCAATCAATCAATCAATCAATCAATCAATCAATCAACCTATCACTTACATTCCTTTAAAAAAAATCCCCATTAAACGTGTCTCTGTGCACTTAATGAACAACAGAAAGCAACAAAACAAGTGAAAAGCATTAAAGCACATGTTGTCGAAAAACTAAGAGAACTACCATGTGAATACACATTAACTTTCTCCATGTTTTCATTTTAAAGGTGTTTCAGACAAGAAATCTCAAGAAATCTGCTTCAAATGAAAGCACCACAGAGTGTTTGTGTGTGTGTGTGTGTGTGTGTGCGTGTGTGTGTGTCTGTGTGTGTGTGTGTGTGTGTGTGTGTGTGTGTAAGGGAGGGGGAGGGGGGGGGCAGCCTCCTCAGCAGAGGCCAGGATGGATGGCTTTAATTGTCATTGTGTGTCTCTCTGCTCATTTCTCCGTTTCCTTCAAACCAAATGAACTGCTAACATTTGTTTTTCGGTGGCGTGCTGTGACTGGGGAAGTTGTAATTCACCAGAGGAATTACAGATGGAGCACAGGTAATAAAGCTGCAGGTGGAGTTCTTTCAATCTAAGATAACTGTCATAATCAGTACAAGCAATTTGGAAGACAACAATAATCATAATAATAATAATAGTGAATTGAACACATTGTGTGCTTGCCATTGTATTAATAATTATCATGTTGCCCAGGTCATAGTTGTTGATGTAGACATAACAGTCATGACAACTTACAGACTTAGACAGAGGGCCAACAAAAACCCTCCCCTTGATCACCATTAACAGCCTTGGCAGTCAATGTGTAGGGGGTATGGTGCGGCTTGTGTGTGTGTGTGTGTGTGTGTGTGTGTGTGAGGGTGTGAGGGTGTATGAAGGTGGGGTTTGGGGGGGATCCCTAATTTGCACATATGGAAATGCTTTTTCTCACTGCGCCCACTTCTCTGTTGTGGCCAGATGGAATTAGAGAGCGCTCAGATGCCGTGAAAGCAAACACATCAAAAAAGAGAAAGGGGGGGGGGGGGGAGAGGGGGGGATGACGGGGTGGGCAGCGGAGAGGAGAAATGAGGGAGGAGGAAGAACAACAAATAGAAATAAACAAGAAGGAAAGGGAAGTTGGTTTTGTGTGATTGAAACAAAGAAAGGACAAATTACTGTAGCTGCTTTTCCACCTAACATCCTCTGCCTGCAAGATGATGCACAAAGTACATATACATACATATAAATATAATTATATACATATGGAACTGAGCTCACACGTCATCTAATATAGGGGGGGTTTTGTTTGGTGTAACAAATAATGTGCTCAATATTCTCTTGGCCCAGGACCAAGTTCCTTCTGTCCCCGTTGACTGTGACATCCATGTCTAATGACATGGTGGTAATTAGACTGTGCATTGTTTGGTGCATCAACGAGTCGCAGAAATACTCCCAGTAAAAGTCCCAGTGATGGAGAAACTAGGAATAAAACATCTCATTTCATCCATTGTCACAAATAAAAAAAAATCCAAAGTTACCTTTTTTGGGGGGATTTTAGGCCTTTATTTTGACAGGACAGCTCATGACATGAAGAGGAGAGAGAGAGAGGCAAAGACATGCAGCAAAGGACCACAGGGCGGAATCGAACTCTACGCATCCCAGACACCCTGTCATCAATAAATCTGCACCTGAAAGATATTATATAAAAACATTAAGTGTTTTAAATCCAGGACACAGATCACAGCCAGGAATACAAAGTGTACACAGTAAAGGATATAGAGTCATTGCATGTCAATCTAGAGATTTATGTTTTGTTCAAACCATGCGTATATGGTATTTAAGACAAAAAACACTATCAGTGTTCTAAAACTATGCCTATCAACCCCTCTTATTACTTAATATATGATATCTCTTTTGCTTAATCTGCACACAAACTCAAATGTAAAAACCTTTTTGGATGGGGACCTGGATGTTGTCTCTAGTGTTCTTCCAGGTCGTAGTCTGCTCCTTTCAATGGTAGCTGGAGCTGGGATGGTGGACACCTGATGGAGGCCACTTGAAGGACGCGTCTGGCCCATGCGGGTGCAAAAACTTCCCCTGATGCTAATAATCAAATGCCATATTTGATAATGGGATGATGTGAGAGCCCATGAAATTTGGCACTACATCAATCATCATACTATATTTTTAGCCGGAATAATGTAAATGTCCAATTGTATACATTTCAGGGGGATTCCTGTGGCTTTTTTGGTCAAGTCATGAAAAATATGACATCTGCTTGTTGCTAATGTTTTCTCTGTGCCTCTACTAAATATCACAGCTTAGGAGTTCTGAACACATGCAAATGGCTTTAGGACGCTAAAATGACAAAATACCTAGGGCACAACAACTCCACAGTTCTCAGAATTTACATGTGGGTGTCAAACTACATGTACATAAAGTTAGGTAAAAGAAATGATTACATTCAAATGTGATTTACAGGTGAAAAGCACTTGTGATTTTTGTGAGACCAAGAACCCTCTTGTGGTGGATCAGGAGATCTCCCAGGTTTGGAAATAATCTGGTAAAGGCTGTGATACTTTAGCTGTAATGGATTACATTCACTTGATCCAACACGTAACGTTTCCCTGACCTAGGCGAATGGCCTCAATTCTCCCTAGATAATAGAGAAAACAACTGCAAAGCATTTTCAATATGCACATACAATATGTCCTGATGTTAATTTACAGTGTGATATTTATCCAGTTGTAATGTAGAACAGGGGTGCTTTTTTCTTTACTTGTTACATCAACCGCCTAAATGAAATGACATAGAGCTGTGATGAGTATTTGTGTGTGGCGGCTTTATGTATTATGCATGAACATTTGCAACTTGTTCTTTGAGTGTTTATGAGAGGCTAAATTTATGTTATCTCTATCTCTCTGTCTCTCTCTCTCTTTCAGTCTCTTCCATTCTCACCTCCTCCTTCCCTTTTTTGTGCTCTCATCTCGTCATAGCGTCTACATCCTCAGCATCCCACAGGGACCCCTTCTTCCGGGAGCAGGGGCGTTTCTAGGATTTGAGGACATTAAGGGGCTTAGCCTGAAACTCTGTAGAGGGGTCCGGGGGTGAACGTCCCCTGGGATTCTTTTTCTTTCTTAAAAAAGTTCTGTTTGCTTTTTTATGCACTCTGGCACATTCTTTACATTCAAGTAAAAGCGTGTGATCATCAATAAATACATATATGTGTACCTCAGAACTTTACTTTCCAGAGTAAAGAAAATTGGTATGTTATCAGCAGTACAACTGGTTGGAAAAACTATAATGTTGAGGTACTTGTACTTGATTTTTTTCTACATCTTAGATAGAGGGAGATCTTTACAGCACTGCGTTTGTCTGACAGCTTTAGTCACCTTGTGGATTCAGATTATTAATACAAAATAAAGTCAGCTAATAAATAATGATGTATTATTATACTACCCAGCCGTGTATACAGTCATTAAATTAGCTCCACATTTACCAGCTGCAACACTGCGGTGACGAACACATAAATGCATCAATTATTATAACACAGTAATGCAATATATTAATCTGAATGCAGGACGTTTTAATGTAGTGTTGCTACTTTTCCTTCAGTAAAAGATCCGAGTGGGTCTTCCATCCCTGCATGTTAGTTTATTGTCATAGTAAAAAGCTTTTTATTTTTCTCTCTCCCCACACACCCACACACACACACACACACACACACCTCTCCAGCCCCGGCTAGCGATGCCTGCCCCTTCAGTCTCAGCCTAAAGCGCATACATAGGTTATTTAAGCCTATTCCCAGTTCTAATTCAGGCTCTCCCAGTGCCTGCTGTAGTTTCACTGCAAGTGTCACCTTTAGCTACAATCACAGCATCAGTTCCATTTTCAGTCCCAGCTCCATCTAGGCCCACCCGGGTCCCAGTCAGTCCCAGTTTTAGTCCAAATCTCAATTTCAAGCCTCACAATCCAAGTTTAAACCCCAAGACGAATTGTGGTTCAGGCTCGATCCCCATCTTACTGTAACCATCAGTCCTCGGTTTGGACCCATGCTGGTTAAATCCCAATCCCTATCACAGACCCAGTCTGCAGTCCAAGCTGTATTTGTATCTATTTTCTCTTCTCAGTCCTCGCCACATCCTCAACATCACTCCAACGTGAAGTCTCTATCCTATTGTCACGGTTAATCTCAGTCTCAGTTTAAAGGCCAGCCATATCTTCACATGTAGTCCTAATCCCATTCACGGTTTACATGCAGTCCCCTCTTCCTTTGGGTCTAGTTCCGCCCCCAGTCTCACTTCCAGCCTCGTCCCACCAAGAGCCCCAGCCGAGGCCACAGCTGCTTTGTATTTGGCCTTCCATTCTACTCTAGCCTTAGTGTTTCAGTTCTCCTGCCAAGGTCATAATTAACATTTCAACTGGTGGTAAAAAAGGCCTGCGCCCCATCCCTCCTCCCGGAATGAAAACTCAAACGCTCAACTACTTCAATACATTCAGAGGGTTGGGGGATGGTAATTAAACATGTGATTAACACTTTCCCTCAATATTTTCCATTCAAAGATTTAATGAGAGGATGCATGTGCATGTGTGTGTGTGTGTGTGTGTGTGTGTGTGTGTGTGTGTGTGTGTGTGTGTATGTGTGTGTGCTTGAAGGGTTTTCATGGTCGATCCATATGCTCGTGTTAACCTTTCATCTTCTACTTCCACAGCCATTCTGGCAGACACTCTCATGTAAAAGAAAAACAGAGTCTACTGTAATGTAGAACAACGCAGTGGACCAGAGCTCGGAACAAGACCACACTGAACCAGGTCCTAACTGAATCCAGATCAGCGCTCCACGCCTAGTTCACTCTTATGTTACTGACAGGGATGCCTGGGCCACAAACAGTGAGTTTGTCTTCACACTAATTGTTGTTTTGTACATATTATATTTATACTGTATATCACCGTGGATAGATGGTGGGGAGCCTAGAAAAAAGTCTGAGCTGTCTGCTGTCTCAGATGAAAAAGGAAAGCATGGCGTGAATTCTTGTGCTACATAGATAGAAAGATATGTTTATTCAAATGAACAGATTAGTGTTACATAGATTACCTGAGAAAATGAAATTAAAATAACTTAAATAGCATATCATAGGTTAATTTCATTGCAAAGATGTACAGTACAGACAGTATTAGGCCCACTGTAATGGAAAGAAAACCATCCATCTTCAAAATATTATAATGTTTTTTAAAAGATTTCATACATTTTCAACTATTTCCGACATTTTTTGTCTCATTAGACCCGTAATTTACTTTATCGTCAACATGTCCAATTTATTCTCATCATATTATACACCCCATTTTCTATGGAAATATTGTTCTAAAAATAGTGGCACACAACATTTTTTGATATAGTTATAGTAAATTGATAGTATTACTCTCTTTACATATCCCCTAATTTTCAAAATATTACACCTTCATCCTGTTCATTTACATTCCTGAAAAATTATGTTTTTTTTAATTTATCTTGCACAAAATGTGACGATATTTTTTCAAATATTACAAACCTATTCTATACATACGGACTTTATTTTTTTGGGTGAAACTTACAACGTTTTTACCCTTCCTGTCTCAAAATATAACAGGTTTATTCTCAATATAGTCTGACTTTATTCTGAAACTTTACAACCTACATATAGTGTATTTTTGTCCATATCTTTAACGTATGACAACGTCCTTGAAACAGTGGCCTTAATACTCTATATTAATAATAATAATAATAATGTAATAATAATTTTTGAAAATAAGGAAGACAAGAAGAGTGTTATTAGTATCTCTTTTGCACCAGAGGGAGATGATGATAATGGTAGTCTGCAGTAGTACCATTCATTCTTCGGAGTCCCCCACTGATGCCCCAATGGAAGAAGTATTCTGATTCAGATAATACTCTGTTACAAGTAAAAGTCCTGCATTGAAAATACTACTTTAGTAATAGTAAGGAGCATCATGTAAATAGTTACAGTATTAAAACATTGTAGAAAGAGTAAAGCATCCAACCAGTTGTGTGGTCAATGGTCTCATCATCTCAGTTGGACTCATAGGCCGTTATATTGTTGCTAGGTTACTTCATAATAAAACATCAGATTGTACATGTGTTTTGTGTGCAACAATAGTAACTAAGCTGTCAGATTTTTGTAGTGCAGTAAAAAGTCGAATATTTCTCTGTGAAATGTAGCGGAGTAGAAGTAGAAAGGGGCATTAAAGGAAAAGACTTAAGTAAAGTAGAAGTACCTCAACATTCGGACTGAAGTACAGTACTTGAGTCAATATACTTAGTTACATTCCACCAGTGCACTGTACTCGATTGATTTCCTGTCTCTCTCTCTCTGTGTGAAAGCGTGAGGCGCTGGTCAAGCTAACAGCTGACACGCCCATATTGACACATAATTGAAAATGCAAATGAGGGGGGGGGGGGATGAAAATACATATCAAACAGTGTATTAATTAAAGTGGAGGATATGTTTAGTAATCACAACTGGGATTGGTGGAAACCTCTAAATGACAACAATGTTATCTGGTCAGTTTTGTCTTTGCGTTGCTATTTTTTTTAAAGAACAGGGGAAACTATTGTCTCCAGGATTCTTCATCTCTCCTCACCTCATCCCCCCTCCCCCGGCTGGTTTACCTGGAATGGGGCCATGTAAGGTTAATTGGGAAAAGAAGTTGATAAAGTAATTAATGCGTTTGTCAGCAGTGTCTTTCTCCTCGCCTGCAGCCATCCTGCAGTCGGGCCTTTCTTCTCGCCTGCCGGGCTGCCCTGGTGCTGCCGGGGAGATGCTGCGCTGATACAGCTCCCTCACATCCACTGCAAGTCTTTTGTTTTTTGGGGAAAAGTGACGGCAATGTCAGTCCACCCCTGATTAACCAAGGACAATGGAAGGCTGGACCCATTCTGTGTGTTGGTGTGTGTGTGTGTGTGTGTGTGTGTGTGTAGTTAATCTCATGAGCTAAAATGTCACTTTATTTTACAGCAGTAAGTTAAACAGTATAGACTTGGTTTTTTTAAAGATGGCCTGCTGCGAGTGTAGGGGGAACACATCATGCCCAAAATCTCAACAATTCTGAGAATCTCATTTCAGGGGGGGGGCTTTTCCCTTCATTTGATAGTGCTAGTGGATAGACAGGGAAGGTGGGAGAGAGATGGGAGCTAAGGGCCGCAGGTCGGTCTCAGCCAACATGGGTGCACGCTCTTAATGGGAGAGCTGGAGACCGCCCCAAAACCCAATAACTCATAAAAGCCCCAAAACCCAATGACTCTGCATAAAGATTTGCTGGTCCAGTATATTGCCTGCAGTCTCTTCACTGGTCTGCTTGATGAAGTTATGAAATGATCTCTTTGGCAAATGAAAGAATGTCATGTAGGACGCTCCACGTGTAACTGAAAGGATGAGGTGGACAGGCAGATGATTCATGAGAATATACAACACATAAATATTCACTCAATATGTGTATTGTGTGTTTTGTTTCAACACACAATAGAGCATGCCTGATAAAGGATTTTTAAGGCCGATACCGAATATTTGGTTATTTAAAAATCCAATATGCCGATATATCGGCCAATATATATTGTATTTAAAAAGTAAAATCCAGAAACGCATTACAAAATATGAACAGATTTCCCTAACGTTAGTTATTTGTAGCTATTTATTAGTTACCAAAATAAAATAATTATTATTTGTTTTATTGTCACAACAGAACAGAGGAACATCAAAATATATTCAATTTCTGATGAATAAAATGTATAAAATTACAAACTTTTACCATAGATATCATATTTCTATCAGAAGGACGTTGTAGAGCGTCCTCTGGTGGACAAACCATGCAACACCATCACGAACAGGGACGTTGAAGAGCGTCCTCTGGTGGACAGACTATGCAACACCATCACCAACAGGGACGTTGTAGAGCGTCCTCTGGTGGACAGACTATGCAACACCATCACTAACAGGGACGTTGAAGAGCGTCCTCTGGTGGACAGACTATGCAACACCATCACCAACAGGGACGTTGTAGAGTGTCCTCTGGTAGACAGACTATGCAACACCATCACTAACAGGGACGTTGTAGAGTGTCCTCTGGTGGACAGACTATGCAACACCATCACTAACAGGGACGTTGTAGAGTGTCCTCTGGTGGACAAACCATGCAACACCATCACTAACAGGGACGTTGTAGAGTGTCCTCTGATGGACAGACTATGCAACACCATCACTAACAGGGACGTTGTAGAGTGTCCTCTGGTGGACAAACCATGCAACACCAACACTAACAGGGACGTTGTAGAGTGTCCTCTGGTGGACAGACTATGCAACACCAACACTAACAGGGACGTTCTAGAGCGTCCTCTAGGGGACAGACTATGCATGCCAACACGCATAACATGGTTGACCGTCCGTTTTTATTCGATTTTTCAAATATTCATTAATATTTAATGAAAAAAATGCCCATTATAAATGCAGATACCAATAGTGCGGCAAATAACTAATATGGTCCGTTGACGAAGTGGCAAAGTTGTTAAATTTCCAAAAAAGATATTTCAAATTCAATCTAAGAAAAGTTAAGTCTCTCAGTGCAAAGACAGCTAAATAAGTAGTTACTTGGGTTCAGATGTGTAGCCTCTATATTGAATGTGCCTTTTTTATTCAATGCATTAAATACATTATTCTAAAAGTAAAGTCTACAAAAGACCTTAAGAAAGCACGTTTGTCCTCCTGGTCCAGTACGTCAGTGTGACTGTCTCTCCCCTTTTGCTGCTTATAGAAACACTATGTGCTGTCCTGTTGACAACATGAAATCTCTCCCCCTCCTCCTTTCTTTATTCCAGCAGTGAGAAAGAGGACCTCCCGTGTTCGCGAGCTGCAACAGATAGAAACAGAACACAGCTCTAGTCTGTTGCGGGATTCCTAATTCACTAAGTCCCAAGCGGTGCAGATTAATTATAAATGAATGATATGGAGTAAAGCCCTGCGGCCTCAGGGAGACGCTCCCTTCCTCTGCCATGAAATATATATGCGGCTTAACTCCTTTATTAATAACATATTTATAAACGGATTATTGATTCTTAGAATGGACACAGCTTTATCTGGAGGAAATTCTACTTTGCTGGAGAAAATGGGGAGAGAGAGAGAGTCAATTTAGAGCTTTTGTCAAGATTTTTAATTGATGTGTGAAACACATGGGGAATACTGTGTGTGTGTGTGTGTGTGTGTGTGTGTGTGTGTGTGTGTGTGTGTGCATGTGTGTGTGTGTGTGTATGTGTGTGTGTGTGTGTACAACCTTAGGAAAGTTAGTTTAATTCACAGGTTCGACCCACTATAGATAAAAATCCTTTGCATCAGTTGATTTGGCTCACAGTTTATATTCAGTCAATTTTGGAAAAAAAACAAAACATTATTATTATTATTATTATTTTTATTTCATGGGAGATGAGGAGACAAAGAGAGGAAGTATCCGTGAGTGGAAAATGAAGAACAAATATTTGCATATAAGGACGCTGGCTTTTATTAAACTCAGAGGAGTCAATCATCCTCCTTGCTGCTTTCTGTTGTTCCGGTAAAGCAAATATGATTAATAAGTTTACCATGCAACTCAGAAGACTTCTCACAACGTTAGGGATATATATACAGTTTATGTATATGTCTATGTGTGCTGCAGCCTGTTTTCATGTACCATACATTTGCAAAGATGAGTACTGTATTTCTTCTGATTTCTTCTTCCATGGTTTGTTTTTGCTTTGTGCCACACATTGACTGCTCTGTACCCGGCTCCCAGTCACCTAATCCCGGCTATCTGAACCAGCAACACCCGCTGACCTGACGGATCCAGTGCCCCCCCGACATTCAGGCCATGCAGGCCGAGCCAGAAAGGAGGGGAGTTGACTGTGGCAGGTGCAGTTCAAAGTGTTCAGTGCAGAGAATAGTGTGGATAAATAGCTTTAAAATGTAATATGTCTTATGGAAAGCATTTACCATACAAGTACTGTATGCATACAACTTAGTTTTCATAGCCTAAAAGTTGTTTATTGCGTGGTTTTGATGATTCGCGGACAATGTACTGCAATCCAGACCTCTAGTGCAACATGTTTTTTTCAAAAAGGGAATAAATAACAAGATGTAAAAAGAGAAAAACAAAGAAAAGAAAAGAGAACAGAAAAAGAAAAAAAGAGATGCTACGATTCAGTATTTCTGAGACAGATCAGGCCGGGCCTGACTGAGTGAAATGATGACAATGGAATAATGGTGTGTGTGTGTGTATATATATATATATATATATATATATCACCATGTCCTCTGCATGTCTGCAAGCACTGTGGTTGGTGTGCATCCTGTTTTTAGACGTGTGTGTGTGTGTGTGTGTGTGTGTGTGTGGCTTCTGTCTTAATGTTGGCCTCCAGAGAGCAGAGCAAGAGTTGGGTAAGAGAAGACAAGCTGTTCCACATTGCCGTGGCAACACCTGCTATTACAGAGGCCGTCTGTCAGTCAACCTGGCCCAACACAGTTACACACACACACGCGCACCCGCACATACACACAGACACACACATTTGTACACATTTGCACACATCTGAGGACACTCACACAAACATAATAAACCACAGCTCAGGGGAGAGTAAAGAAGGGAGAGAAACAAACACATGAAAGACTCACTCAGTAAACGCCCATTAGGTTAGTCTGACCAATGCAGTGACATCTCTTTCATTTCTGTTGGCAGCTGCAGCCCTTCTAAGCACTTTTTTTCAAAATTGCAGATATACCTTGATATGTTGGCAACATGTACATGTTTGCATTATATTTGAACAACCTAAAATCTACGGTGGAAAGCAACTCAGGTTAACAGCCATGGCCACACTTACCAGAGATGGAGGTGAAGCCAGCGGACATGGGGGACAGAAACCGAAGATGCAACATCCGCATTGCCGGGCTGAAAGAGGGGCTGCAAGGTGCTAATGCTGTCCAGTCTCACGCTCACTACCTAAGTGGTAATCTAGCAGATGTGCAGCTAGATTAGAGAGCCCACCGAATTTGCAGTGATAGGCCAAAGAAGAACACCACTTTTGAACCTCTGCTACACAACCAGGCTTGCGATCCAAATCTCCGTTCATCATTGAGGACAGGAAAATTTGCTTCTCTCCGGATTACAGCATGGTTAAGCGGCGGCAAGCCTTCTACGAAACCATGGATTCAGCACAAGTCAAGGGGCTGGATTTTTTGTTCTGTTTTATCCATTAACACTGAAGTTCTGAGACGGTGCCCAGAACCGAGCCCCGACCTCCGCCGGGAGGCTGAGGAAGATGTGACACTACAAATGTTTGCATGAAAAAACTATACAATTGCATACTGCATGTAATAAATAAACACAAACACACTCGATCTATTAGTGTCTTGATTGGCTCTTCATCTGAATCCGCATGTTCTCTTAAAATCCTCCACCCTCCACCCACCTGAATGAATTATGTTCTCCAATTTGGAGACCCACATGGGCATTTCACTGCCCCTCTGCTGTCTCTGTAGGCTACGGTCCTTTTTTAAATGATGTTTTGTAGTGATTTATGAGGGATCTACTTTATTGATTAGAGAGGCTGCTTTCAGTGAATGATCGTTTCCATACACGCAGTAATGTCACTGCAGCTAATACCGTGGGACAGAGGAGACAGAACTAAATCTTTACCTTCTGAAATAATAATAATGAGAAGAATATTGAAGTAATACTGCTGTGCTGTTCCTCAAATGTCTCTTTTAATGGAGACACACTTACAAATGAAATGCTGCAGTGGAAATCAGCTCTGCTCTCTGCTATGTTCACCCTTTAGAGGAGCTAATTAATATTTTCCTTGTTAATAATGTATTATTTCACCCAGTTGCTATTAATTTAGAATGACATGGACAAAATATATATTCTCTCTCTCTTTCTCTTGCTCTCTTTTTCTCTCTTGGTCTCTTGTCAAGGCCATCTTTGGCAATTCCAAGGCCAGGCCTAGACCAAAGAGCTTCAAGTCCAGGTCAAGACAGAGTCCAAATAAAAGACAGAGACAGAAAAAAAACAATCCTCTTCAAGTCTACTCACTTACCTGTTCATAATTTATGTGATGTGAGAGACAGTTTATCTTCATTTTAAGATGATCACTTTGCTTTATTATTTCTAAAAGTCGAAAAACAACTGCAGAGTAATACACCAGAGGATCACATTAGGCCATATTATTTACTTCAAGTATAAAACGTAAATGTTCTCAGAGCTCGCTGGCTTTAAGTCTGTGGCCCAAATGAAACTGGTCGAATTTTAATGACCATTCTAGATGGATGATAAATTTAACCACCAAATTTAATACCTGTTTTGTGAACGTACACGCTTCAGAATTTTTGGCGAGTTCAATCCCTGAGTCTGAGTCCAAGATGAGCCTGAGACAACCGTATAGTGTCTTGAGTCCGGTATAGTGTCTTGAGTCCTACAGTCCTGCTGTCACGGCTCTTTGTTAACATGCCACGGGTGAAATTTAATTTAATTTAATAATCTATGTTGTTTATTAATCTCCCAGTGGGGAGATTGTTGTTTGTTAGACATCACTACACACAGCCCTGAAATACACACCCGCTCACGACCTAATCATGCACAAATGGAGAACTGTTGATGGGGGGGGGGTGCTTTGCTCAAGAGCATGTGCCATTGCCCAGTATGTGAACTGGCATCTGAATCCGAATGGGGACTTGAACTGTTGACTCTCCAGTTCCCAACTCAATGCCCTACTGTCACCCCCCCAAAGAAAGAAAAGACTTGTCCAAAGGATACAGCGGTGTATCCTATAGCTCCTCCATCATTTTCATTTTAATATTTTTTTATTGAAATGACAGTAATGATACAAAAATAATCATTCCTTCCAATATCATGAATTATATCGCAATATCAGTAAAAATAATCATAATTAAATACTCCTATTGGGCGGCCCTAGTTTTATTAATGATATTTGGTACGATCTATTTAGGTTTTTGCCTAATGTACACTGCTCAGTGTCGGGATTTGGGTCCTGGTCCAGGTGACAAAGTTAATTTATCTGTGAAATCCATTCCCAACTGGTCAAATACTGATGCTTGGTCAGTGGCTCTCAGCACCAGATACTGATGCAAAACTCCTTTAGCGTCTGTAAGAAATGTAGCAGGCAGAGCAACAGCTCTGTAAGCCGACATGGTATTAAAAGCCAAAGGCACCTGACCACGCTTCGCTTTCTGGTGCTCTATGAGTGAGAATGTGTTGATCTGGCGTGGTCTCCTCAAGCTTTCTTCACCCAACACATCAGCAATATCAGCCCTCACATCAGGTGCACCAGTGAACAGGAAACACCTAGGCGTCTACGAGAGGCCTGACCGCAGTTTACAGGAAACCAACATACACAGACCAATATCTTAATTTTGTATCTCTAACCACCTATTACAACATAACAGAACAGTGGTGAGGAAGCTAATACACACATCTGTCAGTCACGAGGAGGAGAGCGAGAGAGAAGGGCATCAGTTGCACGTAGGTGACTGTGAGACCTTTCCTACCGTGAAGGGAACTCTGAATTTAACAGTGAGCACACCGGGGGTAGTGGAGCAAGCTGTAAACATAACATTTACATATCACCATATAAAGTTGGAGGCCAGCAAACAGTTGCAGACTCAAATAAAGATTGGCATACAGTTGTGTGCAAATCCAGCATTCAGTCTCCTTTCAGCTGTGGTTTGGGCTTCACAAACTTCACCAACAGAACAGTTCTTTAGCTGCTAAATGCTCCATTCTCTTTGTCAGCTAGTCTCTAACTGTGTCGGTCTGCTCTCTGGTGCTGGGCAGGTAGCAGAGCTTGTCACAACCTGTTTCTAAGCTCAAGAATGAACTTTAATGCTTGAGCATCCATTAGCTTGCCAGCAAAAATTGGGATAACTGTTCTCTGCGGCTTATAAAGGCTCAGCACCTGTGACTTCTAGCCAAAACCTTTAACCCTTGTGTTGTCTTCCCGTCAAAATGTAACACTTTTTCTTATGTTTTTGTCCCTTTTTTTCAACACTTTTAACTTTAGCTTTACTGTTATTTTTGGAATGTATGGTCAATGAACCTCATTCATAGGTAATTATACCTAATGTTTGAGTTAGAAAAGCAGAAATTAAGAATTATTTAGACTAAAATTAAAGGAATGGATGTTGATGGATAATCACAGACTGAAATATGTCAACTTTTACTCAATACTATTTCACAACCACTTTAATTTGTTTTTCAAATGCTATAAAATTGAATAAGACTGCCCAGAATTAATGAAAGTAGAGATTGCCAAAGAGCGTTTGTGGAATAAATCCTGTTATTCTGGGTAGTTATGGGTAGTTAAAAAGAACAATGATACATGACAAGAGGGTCAAAATCATTGCTTGGCTTTTGGTATTACTGTATTGCTTGAGCATTGTACCCTGAAAAAACGTACAGAGGCCCCCATAGCACTTAATACGCGACCCAACTGTATGATACTGAATCACTGTGTACACATTGAGTAAATCAAGATGGCACCGCTAATAGCGTCCTTGTCATTGTGCTCTACAGTACTTGTTTGTGTTTTTGTTTTCGAACCAGATCTTAGTTACCTTTAGTTGAAGAAGCAGCAGCTCTTCATACTGCTCTTTTTAACACAGACTTTTCCAGATTTGCTGTCCTGTGCTTTACTGAAACCTTTGCTACACAACATTAAAGGTCGCCTAAAATCTGCTAAGCCAGTGGTCAAGACTGTAAGATGGACCACTGAAGCACAGGCCCAGGCATTGTGTGATAACTCCGGTGACAACTCAACTCCCCAAGGGACAATGATCCTGTTTGTGGATTTCATCCTAGAAAATCTTCCGCTCCCAGCTGACCCAGCTCTCTGTCCCAGCCCCCACCTGTCAGTGGACAAACCTCCTGTCAGACAGGAGGCAGCAGGTGTGGCTGAGGTAAATCTAATCCAGCACCGGGACCATCTGAACTGGCGCCCCCCAGGGATGTGTTCTCCGCCCACTGCTCTTCTCCCCCTTCTCCAACAAACGGACGGCTAGTAAACCCCTCTAAATTTTCAGACAACACAACTGTCGTCAACCTCATCCAGGACAGTGATGAGTCTGCATAGAGAAGGGAAGTTTCTTCCTACTGATCCCTGTGATGAACACTTAACCCCAGCTCATAGTGTCAGGATTGATCCATGTGCAGAACCACATGGAGAACCATATGGAGAACCATATATATATTATATCTGTCAATATACACTATATGTACTGCCATAGCCATCTATATAAGACATATAAGCAACATGTTGTATTAATCATTCTTCACTTATTTGTACATTGAGCATTTCCCTATTGTCTTACCCTTTACAGTCCTCCACAGGGTTTGTGTTTGTTGTCATGTGTGCACGTGCGCCCGTATGACTATGCATGTGTACACAGTTTTATATGCAATATTTAAATTACATTTGTCAAATGTTACTGTTTACCTTGTTTAGCGTTGTTGTCCTAGTTTTTATCTGTAAGTCTGATTCTGTGTACTGTGACAGAAAGCAACAATTTACAAACATTTTCAAACAGTTTACTATTAAAGCTGATTTACCTGTCAGAGAAATGTTACTCTACGTTGCAGATTCAAACTTTACCCGCACAACACAATTCAAATATGATGCATTGTTATTCTTGAAACTATCCTGCATTATATTAGAGTTTGAAGCGCCACCTTGAACAGACAGACCAGAAGTACATTTTGCTGATAATGCCTCTCTTTCACTTTTTACTTTAAGTATACATTTGTATAGTACATTAAGACTTGTATAGGGTTTTAATAGTTTCAGCCTACTATTAATAGCTATCACTTTTAAGTGATGCACCCGTGGCTGCAGATGGTTGAGGATAAGTGTATCTTTTTTTTTTAACGTTATTCGTGGGGGCTTTCCACCTTTAATGGACAGGACAGTTAGGTGAGAAAGGGGGAAGACATGCAGGAAATCAAGTCACAAATCAGACTTGAACCCTGAACCTCTACATTGACCCATAAACCTCTAAATATACGTGCGCCTGCCCTAACCACTGACCCAACCCGGCCACAAATGTAAGTACTGTATCTTCAGTGTTTGCCGTACATTTCTTATCATCATTAATGTCATACAAATTGATATCATAATTAGATAGATACTGTACATCCAAAGCTAACGTTAGGCTAACTGAACCTATCATTTAACATTAGGCTGTTAGCTGGGTTGCTGTCTTTTGTGGCGTTTTCACCTCTTTTCACATGCCGTTACTGTCTATAAGCGTTAGCAGAGATTTAGAAAGTGGTGTAGCTGCAAGATGGGAGGTAAAGCTGCACGTCACTGGTAATGTTAAAGAAAGGCTAAACTGCATGAGTAGATTATTTGCTATATAAGAGATTTGCATTCAAAAAATAAAAGCACAAAATTAACTGGTTTGTCTGTGTCTAAGTTTTTGGGTGTGTATGTAATATAAACAGTTTTTCAATGTCTTTTTTTCCATCAAATTATGACCTGGACACAGGAAACTTCTAACTAAAGTTATATTCAGATGTTACCTGTTTTAATAACTCGTTAGGTATACAAGCTCTAAAAAGACATTAAGGAAACGTATATTAGCATTAAAACATTTATTCAAACATTATTATATACATTTATTATATTATATTTATTATTGTCCTTGGGTCAAACACACCCAGTTTCCTTTATCAATGTTCTTTTTAACTAGCCCAAATAACATCATTGATTCCACACAACGCTCTTTGGGGTGATTTTGATGGGTCATTTTGGGGCGTCTTATTCAATTTTACAGAATGTGAAAAACAAATTGAAGTGGTTTTGAAATGGTATTGAGTAAAAGTTGACATATTCCAGTCTGTGATTATCCATCAACATCCATCCATCCATCTTCATCCGCTTATCCAGTCGGGTCGCGGGGGCAGCAGCTCCAGTAGGGGACCCCAAACTTCCCTTTCCCGAGCCACATCAACCAGCTCCGACTGGGGGATCCCGAGGCGTTCCCAGGCCAGGTTGGAGATATAATCTCGCCACCTAGTCCTGGGTCTTCCCCGAGGCCTCCTCCCAGCTGGACGTGCCTGGAACACCTCCCTAGGGAGGCGCCCAGGAGGCATCCTTACCAGATGCCCGAACCACCTCAACTGGCTCCTTTCGACGCGAAGGAGCAGCGGCTCTACTCCGAGCTCCTCTCGGATGACTGAGCTTCTCACCCTATCTCTAAGGGAGACGCCAGCCACCCTCCTGAGGAAACCCATTTCGGCCGCTTGTACCCTGGATCTCGTTTTTTCGGTCATGACCCATCAACATCCATTCCTTTAATTTGAGTCTAAATAATTCCTAATTTCTGCTTTTCTAACTCAAACATTAGGTATAATTTCATATAAATGAGATTATTGACCATAAATTACAAAAATAACTGTAAAACTAAAGTTAAAAAGTTAGTTACTCAGTGTTGAAAACGTCAAAACAAAGTGACGAATACGGGAAAAAAGCCTCCTAATCGGACGAAAAAGTTAAAAACATTGATATATAGCATCAGCAAAACTGTTGATTTTCAATTATGATGGGAAGACAACCTGAGGGTTAAGGTAAAAAGAGGTCGTCGGAATATATAACCAGAAATAATGACAGACTGTCATCAGAAACTGATAAGTTATCTACATTTTTTTTTTGTTTTGTTTTATCCCAAATTTTTATTAAGTGGAAGGGGCGGGGGGGACTGCTTTAGGATGTGGGAATGACTGAGCCCCTGATAATGTTATTAATGCAACTTTGCACATATTTTATATTAGGTGCGGGAATGTAAATGCTAGTGTTTGTAAAATTGTTTAACATGGTGTTTTGTTTTCCATTTTCAATGCATTATTAATTGTTTATTGTTCTACCTGTTTAGGGAATACGGGTGGATAATAGCTATTACCTGGCTAATCTTTTTGTAAAAACTATAATAAATAAAAGATTGCTTTCATACAGCATTTGGTGGCTGATCATACAAGGTATGATCAAGGTATATTCATATTAATGTAAAAAAATAATGCACGTTCAGACACTTATGGTGCAGGGGACAGTAACCAAACTCCCGGTCCTCCAGTTGGTAGACTCGACATCCTGAGCCAAAGCCACCCATAAATCTGCTCCTAGCATTTTTTCATACAATTTTAATTTTTAATGTCTAATGTCTGTATAAATAACATTACCCTAAAATTAAAATACATGGCTCAGAGACAGGTGGCTTAGCTGGTGAGTGGCGCTGTCTAATGTACAGTGTGGGATGAAAAAAGAAAGTAGAGCAGCGCACACTTTATTTCACATGTTGCACGCATTACGTATGTCACAAGTTATGACAGGTGTGTTCAGGTAAGTGCCAAGTGGTCGGCGTGGGCCAGACATTTGGCTCTCGCGGCGGTTCGCTGCTCTACATGAAAGCTGTATGGTTGTAAAGACTAAATGGCATATGGCGGTTATTATTTAGTGTCGCTGTCTAAACTTTGAAGGGGCCATTTGTGTGGATTTGAAAAAGTGTTGGCAGATGTTGGAGTATGACATAGAAGATGGAGAAAGTGTACAAAGAGGGCAAAAATATAAGAGGAGAAGAAAGGGAAAGAGGCAAAAGTGATGATGGAGGAGATAAAGCCTGAGGGAAGGTAACGCCTGAGGGGGATACCGTGGGCACAGACACAGACAGACAAAGAGAAAGAGAGACTGGGGAGGATAAAGAGCTTTACAACTGCCAGACATCTCGGTCTGTCTCCCAGTGGATTGTGGGAGTCAGTGGTGCAGCTCTGCAGAACCTGTGCTTAGTAGCGTGTTTACATTAATGAGCTAAGAGCTGCTCGGAGTCTCTGAACACACACACACACACACACACACACACATACACGCACACACACAGAAGTGACAGAGTCATGTCACCACTAATATCAGGAGACCATTCCACACTGATCCACTTATCAAAGACATAACACACACAAAAAGACCAAGGCTGTGCATGCATACATGCAGCATGTTTGGGAAACTGCTATATCAGCCTCCACTCTGAAATCCCTTCATTTTTATGTTAGAGTGCTTTTAGTGGATTATCTGCAGGGTTGAAGGGCTTTTAAAGGGGTAATAGGCCTTTGATATTGACAAAATAATGTAAAATCCACACCCTTAATTTACACTTTAAATGGGCCTTAGAGGGTTTTTTTTACTCTGAAAATCCCTTAAAATTTACAGGCAATTCATTCCTCCATGACAGCAACAACAACTTGATATAATAAGTAACTATCACAGATTGGAGAAAAACGACGGCCCTTGAAGGATATTAAAACATACATTAAAAGAACTTTTTCAGGTGAGTGGCAAACTGCAGGATGGCTTTAATGCTATTTGTTTTAGTTTTTTTACCCTAAAACATGGAGATAACCTAAGGTGAAAATTACTTAATATATTCTAATGCATTTACTTATCAATAGTTGACCCCAAATTTAGGACAAATTCCTAAATTTGCATCTCAACAAAAAGTGTACAGCAACATCCTTTTAATGTGCCTATTCCGCTCATCTTCAGATTCATAATTGTATTCTGAGGTTGTAGCAGAATTGGTTTACATGGTTTTATTTTAAAAAAACGTCATATTTTTGTTGTACGGCACATTACTGCAGGTCCTGTTTTCCCCCTGAGTGTTTGGGTCTCTGTTTTAGCTCCAGAGTGAGACGTCCCGCTTCTATATTATCTTTGATGGTAGCTGCACATGCTCAGTGGCTAGGTAAGATCTCATCAGCTAGATAACTCTTTTTCCAGCTTTGGTCAGTCCAAGGCAGGATTACCTGGGAGAATTCTTCTAGACCAGGGCCACT
>NC_048426.1:4140456-4185829 GCF_013103735.1 Etheostoma cragini
ATTTAAACTTAAATCTTCAAGATCCCCACATTCAAAGCTTAATAACATCTTACAGTAAACTAATAATTAATGGATTTGGTAAACGCAAAGATTATGAGAAAAGGTTTTACGCCGTTTAACATCTACCTTAAGATTACTTTAGATGGAGGTATTTTAAGAGTTTTCTTTAAAATAAATGGCCAATAAGGACAAATTTAGCGAGCACTGGCTAGCATGGCGTGCACTTGTTCACAATTAATTGATTTTGAATATCAGGATACTCTTGTGTTCCAGTCACTGGTACCTCATTCGAGAATTGGTAGTTTATACTGTATCTCAGCTCCGAACAAGCATTTTTGGGGCAATTGTCGGTGTTCAATTTTCTGTAGTTTTCAAACTAAGAGACATGATTTATGTGTTTCATCTGTCAGGGCTTGCACATAAGCAGCCAGACATCAATGGGTGACATCAACATAAAAACAAAAAATATTCACCAATTCTTGTTCTTGTTGGAGTTACTGATACTGTTGGGTCCTTGTAAATTATAGAGTGTTGTTGCATTGCTCACAGTTGCTTATTGTGATCCAGCCTGGCCCACAGTTGGTCCAGCTCATCCCAAAGAGGTAAGATGGGGTTATGGTTTGCTGGCTGTTTCATGCCTGGACCAAACCAGGAAAAACAGCGCCAGAGAGATAAGAAATGAAGCCTTTGCTCTGTGTGTATGACTGTGTGTTGACAAGGGGTCACGGTGGTGGGTGGATGTTATGTTCAGTGCTGTCAACAGCATGTGATCGTCTCAGGCTTGCAAAATAGCAAGAGCTTTATTTTCTTCCCTCTCAACTCTCTCTCTCGCTCTCTCTGTCTGTAGTCTCAAGCATCTGGGAAAGTGCTCGGATCATATGCAAAGCTGTGTTATGCTAATGTTGGTGTACACACTTTGGTAGTTGCGTTAGACCAGCACACACAAACTACACCACAGCCTTTCCTCTCTACCTGCCTGCAGTCTCTGGCCTCTTCTTTTCTTTTTTAGTTTCCTTTCTCAGCTCAAAATAACTTCCTACCTAAGGATGTGGGCAATGGGAATCTAAAGAAAATCCTTCAACCTTTGGTTGGTCAATATGCCCATTTCAATCAATCAATCAATACTGGTTGCCAGGGAATAGCTGAATGTCAGTCTTTTGTACTGTGTTACACAGCTGCTACAGCAGTATGCAGAAAGCATATGTCCTTTAAGTCTATAGTGGTGAAGCAATCACTTCCACCAAGAGAACACGTCCACGCTTCGACGAAGAGAACACCATTGAAGACAAAGACTCTTGACTTTTGTAAATACACCTTTCGAACATACAAGCCGGCCCGGCTTTGGTATTGAACAGACACGGCTGCTGGGTGAGTCATTCAACACAGCAAAACCCCTTTTACGTAATGCATTAAGTGCATTATGTAGAAGACCAATCCGGTTAGTGTAACGAGCTAGGTCAGCCTTTACACGCTGTGCATTTGAGCCCAGGTTAGCTTAGCCTTGTAACACACATATCTAGAATTCATGGGTAATACGCTGAGTGAGAGAGATAGTCCCAATCTTCAATGTCAGTCTGTACTATGAAGGTGTCCCTTTGCTGGACATAACTAACTATACACCTGGCCTAACACATGACACTTGACACATAACTTGACACGCCTGGCTTTCAGCGGGTCAGGGCGGCCCCAGAAAGACAGCCAGCTATCGACAAAACCAAATCCCTACTCACTACAAAACTTTCTTTTTAACCGAAACAGGAAAATAGACCTTATTTCTCAGTGGCATTTTTCAACCCAACTGAATCCTTGAGTTGTGTATTTCTTGAGTTGGAGGCAGTTGAATGACCAGGCGTCTGGCAGTCCAGAGGCAGAGTTTAACACCATGTGAGGGTAACATCAAGGCCTTCAGCACTCCGTCTGTTGATCACTTAGCCAAATCCATTTTCCTTTTCCCACTCTGTCTCTCTCACACCTCCCTGCAATGTGATAGTGTAATTTCTTTGAAAATGTATCTTTTTTTCAGACTTCTTCTCATAATTTCATCAAGAATCGTTTTGCATGAAAAAAAAACGGCTGGACGGCATTATTTTCATTTATATGTATGTATAGAAACTTGGTGAAGGTGGTTATGAATAACATTTAGGGGATATAAATTCATGGCAGTAATGGTTATAAACTTCACTAAAGGTAAATGGACGAATGAAGCTCTCACCCGTGCTGGCCTCTGGATTTCGAGCAGATTAAACCACTTTGCTTTGGCTAGTAACATTCCTGCTGCATGCGCAAGTGAACACCAACGCACGAAAATGTACATACACATACACAATTAAGATATTATGAATAGGACTCAGCCTCTTCAGAGGTCCAGAGAAGTTTTTCCTTTTTTTTTATTTTACAGTTTGGCAAATCAACAAAAGTGGTGGGAAGTGGAGTTCCTCATTTCCAGTGTTTACTGGAAAAGGCACAGTGAATGGTGGGCAGATGGAGCAATTACCACAAATGCCATTCCACAATATTTAGAGGCCTCTGAGCCCAGCTACCATGTGCTCTCTGCCATTTATTTACTGAGGAATGGCCCATTGTAATAGAACCTTTTCCATGATGCGTGGAAGTCACAGTTGCATGTGTGAGTGCTATGACACTGCTTTAAAGGTCCCATGGCATGAAAACCATGAGCCCCGTGGCTAGAAAGGGTGATAGGTGTAAACCGAGCCTTGGGTATCCTGCTCTGCCTTTGAGAGAACGAAATGCTCAGATGGGCCGATCAGGAATCTTGCCCCTTATGAGGTCATAAGGGGAAAGGTTTCCTCCCCTTTCTCTACTTTGACTGCAAATGAGAGAGAGACATCATGGCTTTCAAATGAGCAAAGGTCACACCCCCCAGCCTCCACCTTGCCCCCCTCTGTCCTACTCCTTTTGCAGGCACAAAAATGTCACATTCTAAGGAAAGCTCATTGTGGGACCGGCTCTAGTGGCTGTAATTCTGCAACAAGGCTGCAGAGGTGAAGAGATGGGTCTTGAGGCAGGACTGGAAGATGGCGAGAGACTCAGAGTTCCAGAGCCTGAAGCCCTGGAGGAGGCTCTGTCCCCAAATCTGCAAAGGTTGAGGATGGAGAGGAGACAGGCTGACGTGGATCTAAGGGGCCGTGAGGATTGGTAGGGGGAGAGGAGGTCAGTACGTATGAGGGGGCCAGATGGTGGAGGGCCTTGTAGGTGAGGACCAGGACTTTGCGGGTGATCTGGTGTGAGATAGGGAGCCAGTGGAGTTGTTTTAGGACTGGAGTGATGTGGTGCCAGGACTTGGTGTGGGTAATAAGTCGGGCAGCTGCGTTCTGGACCAGTTGGAGTCCGGTGATGTAGGTAGAACTAATGCCAAGGAGTAATAAAGCACTTTAAAGGGCCTTTCACTTTATGAAAAAATTCCCTTTTTCTGGGATTTGGGGTGTTGTTTTGTGTCTCTGGTGTTTCCACACAAATACAAACTTGGAAAAAAATGCTTGCTTTAATGCTCGCCTAGCTTTTAGCATGGCTAGCCCTACTACTCTGCAACTGACAAGCTAGTACTTAATGCGCATGTGCAACTCCCATCAAAGATGGTAGGCTACAGAAGTGAGATGTCTCACTCTGTAGCTAAAACAGAGAGCTCAATACACAGGGTGAAAAGAGGAGCTGCAGCAATGTGCAGTACAACAAAATTATATTGTGTTTTCTGAAAATTAAAAAAAATAAACCTATTCAGGTACAACTTCTAAATACCATTATGAACCTGAATAATGAGTTGAATGTGAGCGCTTTAACATTTAAACCACACACTTATTGTTTTGTACTTCTTCAACAACCAACACCTAGCAGTTTGTTGGGTGAGTCCTTTTTACCTGGGTCTTCTTTCACAATAAAGGAACTGTTTGCATTTTGCTGTTATAGATCAGCACAGCAGCTGAGTTCTTTGAGTATCGAGAATTCGCACTTGAATCGTAAAAGAGAGTACGGCACTAAAGGCTTTTTCAATCGAAAATATGTTTTCACTCTTCTCACAACTGGCTTCGGCAGGCCGGCGCTCTCTCATTACGTCATATGGTTTGTTGATCTGATTGGTAGAAGTTTGCTCATGATAGACGGTGATAAGTCGGATGCTTTAACCAAACCAAGTATTTTTTTGAAAGGGCCGGCAGTTCAACGTGATTGAAGTACAACTGCTCGGACTGGCTGTTATTATTTTCTACTATCAACTCACCCTCATGTCACTCAAGAGTGTATGCACTGAGATGAGTAGATGATTAGAGTCAGTATGTGTCTATTTAATAGCAGAGGGAATTTTTTTCATTTAGTATTAGCGTGAATGGGCGTGTAGTATCACTTTGCACTGTGTTCCACATTAGTCCTACCTCACCCTTTAGCCAGCACTCCTGCCCACAGTCTAACCCCCAATATTAGGGGATGACACTGAATGAAGTGGCCATTACGCCTTAGGTCTGTGTTTTTGTGTATGTGTGTGTCTGTGTATCATTTTTTTGGCCTCAAAGGCCCATGCTCCACTTCCTGCCGGGCTTAATGCATCATTGTGAGAGGTTGGCCATCGGGTGATGAAGCGTCCAGTCACCCCCTCCTGGGGCCATGCCTTAGCCCCTCCCTTCCTCCAAATGACACACACACACACGCACAGCTGGACTTGAGGGATTGTCCAACAAGCAGTGGGGTGGTGGAGAGAAACTTTACTGCTTAAGGTGCATTCAAATGCACAAACACACTACAATGCTCATGACGAAGGACAACTATCAAAATCAAGCTAGAACAGTTTCCAAAGTGGTTAAAATGAATGTTTACCATATAACCCATCTGCATCTTTGTATATCACCTGTACACTTGCAAACATATTGATTTGTCATTAAAATGTACTCTGGTTGGGTCAAGTAATTTGTTTTGACAAAGATGTTATCAGCATATTATGGATACTTCCAGTAGTGTTTATTCATAGAATGGCATTACCTCTGATTGTCTCATTGGATGTAGTCCTTTATCAGATATATTAACACATTAGAAATTGCCAAAACGTTCGTCTCACCTTATAAGAGTACACTTAGTATACTGCAAACACAAAAGATACAGGTGGTTGAAAAAATCAAAGGAACATCTGAATAAATGTAAAAGAAAAAAACTAGTTGAACGAGAAACAAGGGTACATGTTGTATTATATAAAGTAATCTGATCTAAACCCCAATGTCTGGGAGACTTCAGAGTGATATGTTGGACTGTCCAGACTCCACTTGGCGACACTGTCTGGTCATTACCGCTCAATGTAACTAGCTTTTATAGCGATGTGCATGCCACCGATGCCAGCAGTCAGAGCTCACAAAATAAAAGCACATATATGTCTACCTGAGAATGAGTTGACATACCAACCCACTGATCCTGTTTGGTCCTGCTGCTTTCCTGCTGTTCACACACACTTGAAAGCCCTCCTGATGTCCTGCTCAGAAAGGGAGATAGGTGTGCAAGGTGCACCCACCCATTAATTAAATCAACAATGTGTAATTGGTATTTTTTTCCGCGTTAGAGTGCAATTGCTGTGGTGAGTATGGACAGGTGTGCACATGCATTTGTTACGATTAGCAGCCAATATTACTGGTCTAACAGCGAGAAGGCCAGCTTGTCGTCTGTCTGCAGTCTTTTATTTTTGAAGTGCTCACCAAAGACTAAAAGCCAGTCCGAGATTTACTCTTGACCTCATGCTCGGTCATTCTCTCCCCCTACCCACTCGCCCAGGCCCGGTTCTGGCACGATTTCTGATCATTTACACATATCAAAGGATGGATGTGGGCCTTAGTGTGATTATTAGTAAATCTGAGTGAAAATTGCTGTGCAAATGAGTTTCTATGTCCCATTGTCTCAATGTGCTGTACGTCAGTCATGCAAATTCATCCATTTGGCTTCTGGGAGAAGCACAGGAGAGTACCACCGTCAATGGGAGCTGCTCCTGGCGGCCAGAGAAGGGTGTTTACTGGAAGATAACACCCAAAAACCTGCCTGTTTTGGTTTTCTAAATGTTATTCTATCATTATGACGATGTAGGCATGTGCAGATAAGGTTTTTAGTAAAAGTCAGGGCAGGAGGAAAACAATAGCAACAGCAATGACAAATTTATGAACCACACACCCAATGGAGTTGGCTCCGGTGGTTCCAGTTTTAATGTATGTGCAGTACAAGCAGTACATGAAGATGGAAGAAAACAAAATCTGTATTGTATCTTTGTGAGTGCATGCATTATGCCAAAAAAGGATTCAAAAATAAATGTGGGAACATAAGGTGTAAAGATGGGCCCAGTTACATGGAGGTGGGTGTTTCTGACCTGCTGCTTTATTAAAGCAAGGCTTCACTGCTGTGACTTGACTTAATTAAACACACATTTGATCTTGATAGACCAACCCCCTTCACCCTCATCTGCTGCCCCTCCCTTCAAATGAAATAATACCCCCCTCCACACACACACACACACACACACACACACACACACACACACACACACAAATTCTAGGAAACTGAAGCAATTCAATGGTATTTTCTTTAGATATTCATGGTTCCCACAGGATAATAATCCCCTAACCATAAAGGTATACATATTATACCTGTTCTGAATGGCAACTCTGATGTCAAGGCAAAAAGCCTGTCATCATAGCTTTCCCCCTGGCTGCATCTCACTGCTTCCCCAATGCTGTCTTTTGAGTATTTTTGGATTTCTTTCTTATAAATGGGATAAATTATACAAATCATGACAAGGACGAACACTCACCTCAAAACAGGTCACACTATTGAACACATGAAAACTGACGCAAGGAGTTTAGCAACAATAAAAAAGGAGAGCTTGAGAGCCAACCCCGCCGCCTTCGGCATCTCCATACACCAGTCGCTGCATGATTGACAGATTTGTAGAATTACAAAATTTGTCAGACACATTTCAAATGTTGCAAACATTTGAATCAGAGTTGTTGCAAAATCAGATGGACTGTTGTATCATCACTGCTATGGAGATGGATATGTGGATATGAGATGCATTAGTGAATGATGCAAAAGGCCACCAAACCTCCCTGTTTGGCCTCGCAATGTGGAGACCAATTCTTCCTCTGGGATCAAACAAAACCTGTCGTTCTTACGTGCGGTGATAGGTCTGTTTTTCATCTGTCGGTCACTATCCAGATGTTGAATTCTTTGGGTAAACTGCCAGAGGGGAAACAACAAAACAAATTGAAAATTGTACGAAGAGGTAGGAAGGAAAAGCATGCTTGTAGCTTGTGCCAGAGAACTTTGAAGAGAAAATGTCTCCATCTTACTGCCATCTAACAGGCCAACCTGTCAGGCCTTCATCTTTCTGTCCTGCATCCCAGATATCAGATCCGCTGCAGGGGGAGGAGAGAGGGACTCTCGCTGCTGGCCTGGGATCATTTTTTTGTGGGGTGACTGGGTGGGATGGAGCGAGGACGGGTGACATTTTGTCATCTGCTTAACGCTGAGGTCCCTTTGGGGGGTTAATGAGTGCCATCATTTTTAGTGATCAATAAATCATGCCTTATTGATTTCACGCCTCTCCCCCCTCTAAGCTGGCTTCTGTTCTCTGAAAGTCAGAAAACAGGAGGGGAGGGGAGAGAGAAGAGACAGGTGGGGAGAGGGAGGGAAGGTTGAGAGGAGGCAAATGATAGGGAGGAAAGGATGGATGAGGGAGACGAATGGAAGAAGGGTTGATAAATTAAGGGATGAGTGGAAGGAATAG
This sequence comes from Etheostoma cragini, assembly GCF_013103735.1. Lineage (NCBI taxonomy): Eukaryota > Metazoa > Chordata > Actinopteri > Perciformes > Percidae > Etheostoma > Etheostoma cragini. Next base: position 4,148,219 of record NC_048426.1, read on the forward strand.
AGAGAAATAAAAGAAGAGAGAAAGGAAGGATTTTGAAAATGATGAGGAAAATGATCGAGATGGGGTTGAGGGGAAAAGAGCGTGATAAAGTGGAGGACAAAGTGGACTGGTTGACATTTGTTGAGGATTAATAAATCACAATGATGAGGTTGCAATAAAAGTTACACGATACATGTACTCAGTGTAAAACTACATGTTCATTTAGCCAGATGACTGGACTTTTGAGAGGTGGACAAATTGTTTCCGGTGTGTATTTTAACTAGTAGAGTCAAACCAAAGTCTGCAAAATCTGCAAATCTGGCAGCATTTTGTTAGTTTATTGTACAATTTACAACATTTCTACTATTATTTTCAGGCCACTCAAAGTACTTTGTTACGGTTTGGAAGATCGTGGTCAACCTGAACTCCCCCTGACCTTAACCAAAAGATAGTATTTGTGAACAGTAATTGACTACATTTCTATACACATAATAATCTCAGTGAGCTTTTATTTTATTTCACAAGTTGCTTGAAGGGCAGCTGCATTCATATTTTAGTTAATGGCAGACGTTGTTTCTCTATTTTACTTTTCAATGTCACAGTTTTTCTCAAATATTTATGCACTCACCCAATGATACCGAAGTGGTTAATCATATGCATTGTATTATTACTGCAATTTACAATTTAATTTACTACCATTTGATAATTGATCATCCATCAAATAGCTACCCCCAGTCATCCTCTTTTAGTTTAGAGCAGACCTGGGCACCCGCGTGATGTCAATGGGAAGTTACCAATCAAATGTAAATAAGTGTACATCTTGCATGAAATACAACTGCATTGCTTTTATTTTGAATGTGCAATGTCTCTGCGAGCTGCGAATTGAGCTCCTGAGATGTTAACATAGACGTTAATAAGCTGTTATCCCTCAAAGATGTATGTCTTTGCTGCGCGCTGTGTCCGGAGAAAAAAGAGACGTTTGACAACGTGCCGATGCAGAACGTGCAGGACAAAGTGACTGAAGTGAACTCAGCTGAAATTGGTATTTTGTCAAATCTCTTGAGAAAAACATACCTACAATCAATCGTTTTATTGCTTTAAAAAGGGTTTACAGAAGTGTTGGATTTACAAATGTATCTTTATATATTAATAAAATAATATGTTGTAACGATCTTATGTCCTCAGAGGGTTGACCTATCCTGCATGGCTTTGGACTGTGGGAGAGAACCGGTTAGCTTGCACGCCTCTATATATCTTGTATATCTACAGTATTTTATTGTTCATGTATCAGGGACAATACCTGTAATATTGTCACAAACAGATGTGAAATATGCATGTTAGGATGCAAATTTATATGCAAAAATATGCAAATTTAGGACGTCTAGCCTCTGCTAAATTGCAGTTCTTGTCCTTAGCTTGTCGTCCCCAATATCACTAGAACAGGCGAAAATCGCAGGTTCAAATATCACACACTAATTTAATCTTGTCAGACTTCAAGTAATGCGTTTGTGTTTGAAAGCAGCGGACAGAACCAATCAGAGTCCACGGAGAAGCGACTGGCAGATAGGCGTGTGAGTGTTTGACGGCCGCAACTCTTCGTTCAAAACAACAATGGCGGATGTGACAGACAGATGGTGGACCATACCCTTTGAAGGCGAGACTGAAAAGGGGACATTCTACATATCGTAATGAGGCTCTTTTCAAATACCAGCATCACCACATTGACGTATTGAAAGTGCAGTCTTTATATTGCGATGTGTTCTTCACTTTAACTATGATTGGATTAAAGCATGCAAACAAAGCCCATGATCATTTCACCCAAAGATCATAATAAAAAGTTGAAGAAATGTCACAGTAAAGAGGTTGAAAGAGAGTGCATGGTATAGGTATGTTGCCCACCCCCCTCGAAGGTGTCTTTAGAGTCTTCAGAGAGCACGTCAGCCACCACATTGTGTACTTTAACATTTTTAACCCTAGTGTTGTCCTAGGGTTAAATTTGACCAATTTTCAGTTTTTTGGCCCTTCGAAATAAGCTGAAAATGTCGATATTAGAAATATCAAATAACTTTGGAAAAATATCAAAAAAGCACCCACAACATTGAAAAAGTGACAAAAATGTCAGAAAAAAGCGACAACATATTTTTTTAAGGGTTAAGAGATGTTGCATATATTTATCTCAGTAGGAAAGTAAAAAGTGGAGTTTTTGTTGTCAGCTAAACCTGTCTTTGACGAAGTGAGAAGTTAATCAACAGTTATGTCTACAAGTGGTACAACAGCTTCTTTTTTTTAACACTAAACATCCAGTACCACCACATATGAAAGGCAGTGTTGATGTTAGCAACCTTTCAAGTCAAATCTATGAAATACACAAGATGTGGCTACCTTAACGGACAAGAAAGTCCCACCAAATACATATAGACAGTATATGTTAACATAATGTTTCACCAATTATGTACACATGTACACCAATGGTAGCGCAGCAGAGGAAAGTAAGTAAGCCGTGATCCAACAGCTCCAAGAGGTAGTTTGATTAGACATGAGCTCCTGGGGGGCAGTCTAATGACTGGAGGAGCGAGCCTCTTAGAGCCTCTTAGTGGTAATGTAGGACCATAAATTGCAGGAAAATACTGGAGACCGAAGAAAATTAACCCTGAACACCGAGGGAGTACATTGACCTGAGGCCCCATAACTGGCCCTGACATCAGCTGCAAATTGACTACTTTTTATAGAAAGTCAAAGAGGGGGGGAATTAGCTTGGAACATTGTATCTGTACCTATCTGGAGAACTCTTATTTCCCAGCATCAGGAATACACAAAGTGTCGTAACTTTTACATCAGATTAGATTATAATGCATCTTAGAAATTCACAGAAGGTTTACCAGTAGCTTTTTTGGGTATAATGATCAAAAGCCTCCCAAAAATACTTCAATAAATCAATACTACACAGTCTGATTTCACTCACAACGCATATGTGTTGTTCTTAAAAGAATATTTCAATTTAAGGGAACGTTCTCATTCTCTGATGGGAAAATGAATACCGATCTCATGACGGTGTGAAGCTGACGTCAGGATGAAGTTTGTCTAGAAAAGGTTCTAGCATGCATCTCCCTAAATCCACAATCTGCTTGTGCAGGTTGAACAGACGACATGCAGCATTTTAATTAGACAGCTTTAGGTGTATTGTTTTACTTTGGACTTAACCAGAGGCGCTCTTTATTACAGTCTTTGTGCTGAGATAGACCAACCATGTCCTGTTTGTTTAATTATTTGTTATGCTGTATTTTCAAGACTGTGGATGGACAGTAGTTCACGTTATTTAACTGACAAGTCATCACACAGCCAACTATATTGTTTATATCCCTTACTGCATCTTATAAATAATAAAAAAGAAACTCTTACTGTAAAAAACATTGTTCACTTTGCTATTTTTATTTCTGGAGTGTTGCACCTCTTTTTTTTACCTGAGAGTGAAATATTTTTGAATTTAATTTTTGAATTGAAATGTATCATGAAAATCATTTTCACTGTCATTTGTATGCTCATATTCTGTGCATGTTTACGCAAAGGCATGTTGATCATGATGACATATTGGGAATTGCACTTTACAGCTGCACTCCACAACTTTCAAATCCATGCTTAAATAAATCCCTTGGCGTCTAGTCACTTTATGATGTTTTTTTAACATTACTATGAGTCCCCCCAGCCTGCCAATGGCCCCCCCGGTGGCTAGAAATGGTGATAGTTGTAAACTCAGTCATAAGGTCACTAAGGTCTAGATAAAAGAGACATCAGATACAGTATTAGGGGACCACTAAGGTCTATATAAAAGAGTCTTCAGATACAGTATTAGGGGACTGCTAAGCTCTAGATAAAAGAGACTTCAGATACAGTTTTAGGGACCACTATGGTCTGTAAAAAAGAAACTTCAGATACAGAATTAGGGACCACTAGGGGATATATAAAAGCATCCAAAGAGCCCCCTTTCATGGGACCTTGAAGGAAAAAAACAAACAAAAAACAAAGGAGGCAGCATGAATGAAAGACTCTATGAACTGAAAGCTCTTTATCAACTTAAAATGCACATTAGCATTGTTTTGTTTAATTGGTCAGATTTGTATTTTTTTGTATAGGATTTTTGTTGTTTTTGATGTTAAGTAGCCTTCTGTAGGTACATGTCTAATTTATAACTTAACTTAAAAAAGACACTGTATTGCCTCTGTCCAAAGTGAAACATGTGTTTTCAGTTTACCCCTGCTTCTTATCTTAATGCTAAGATATGGTAGCCACTTCCTGACTCCAACTCTACCTACCAATCTGACCACTGTTTATAGTGATTTCAGCAGCATGTTGTTCATGTTATGTAATTTTCCATTTCAAGAACTAATCCTCTCCAATTGCCTCCATATGGAGCCCAGATTATTGAAAATAGCCCTAACACTGCATTTGCGAAACAATATCAACACCTACGTACGTCCAAGGCTGAGGAGAGTACAGATCAACCCTCACTGACACATCGCACAGACACTGGCTCATAATGCTGATCTGCAGAGTGATCTACAAGATTAACACAGGTGACAATTCCAGCAAAAGCCAAACTGAAACACATATACTTTAATCTGATGAATTAGCTTTGACTAACATCTGCAGCCACCATCAAACAAAGACAAGTGTGAGTGAAAAATCTGTTCAGTAAAATAAAATACTACCTGTGCTTATTTAAACATTGTAAGACACACATGCGACTAATTTTTCACCTCTGAGGCTGCGTTTGCCTAAAGATGATGATTTGGAACAGGACCAGAATGCATTGTCGTTTACAGCCATATGCTTTGTTTTACCTTCTGCACAAATTAATGCAACGCTCAATGGATATCAATTAATAACGAAGATTTCAGCTGCTTTGCTTGGATACAGACAGTAGGATTTTTATAATGGAGTTCGTCAACTTTTAATTGGTTGTGAAAATAATATGCCATTCTTCCTGGCACACATTTCTGGTCGAGCGGCAGTACATTACAAATACATGCCTTGCCAATTAAAACTTTATTTGTGGTTGAGAATTTTTAAGTAAGGTATGCCACCCACAAAGGAATACTAAGTCGCTTTACCTTTGTATAAAGATTCTAACATGTCAGGATGTTAACAGCTGCAAGGCCAATGGGACAACCTGGATCGACTAATGGCAATTCTGTCCACCATGTCCAGTAAAACTGGCCATCGCAAAACAAATGTGGAATACCTTCCTCTGTATACAGTATTAATTAAGCATAATGAAGACAAGTACACTACTGTAATACTACACACATAATGAAATTGAATACCAAGACAAAAAACACATACAGTACCTCCTTATCAAAATGATCTATTAGCCATTATTATAAGTTGCAGTATATCCGTCAAATAATAGCATTGCCACCATTACTACTTTTGTGTTAGTTTGGAGTTAAAGCTGCTTTATTTGAAAAAAGTTCAAACCCAAATTGGTATAACTTTATAGACTTTATATGTTAGCAAACAGTCTATTCGGACATCTAGCAGACACAGAGCAAGATTAGAGTTTGTGTCAACCTGAGCAGTGGCGCCCCCAAAGGTTTTTTCAAAGTAGTGGCCACTTGCACTAAGTCATAAGATCTAAGTCATAATATTGTTGGCTGAATTCGAGGTATGCTCCTCCACTGGCTCCACACAAGGATGTGTGCTGTCCCCTCTCTTGTTGATCCTCTACACAAATATTTGTATAGAGAGAACAGAACTATTTTAAAGTATGCCGATGATTCTGTTCTGTTCTGTTAATCTGTTGCAAGAGCATGGCAATGGCATGGCCCAGTCATCCAGACAGTGATGGAGTAGTCGAGTCTTGGACTTGAGTCCGACTCGACAATCTATTCTTTGGACTTATGACTCGACTTGGACTCGCGGAAAGAGGACACAAGACTTGATTCGAACAGTTGGTGACTTGACTACTACACTGCCACAAGATGAATGTCCAAAACAGAAGACATGCTTATTGATTTTTTTTAAACTCCCCCAGGCACAAGAACCCTCCACCATCACGGGTCAAATAATGGAGTGTGTTCAACAACCAACAAATGTCTTGGAACAAACATTGACAGCAAAATTACTTTCAAGCAAATTGTGACGCTGTGTGTAAAAAGAAAAAAGGGGCAGCATTGGGGGCAACTCAGGGATCAGTGTCAATTCTTTCCAATGCGCCCAGAAGGAAAACAACCAATCAGAGTCGAGAAGTCTCTTAACGCAGTTTCAGTCATCTCCGTTGAAAAAGGGAAGCGCTAATCAAATGTGAATCAAGATTTGGTTTCTGCGTTACCTGTTTCTCACATCAAATGTTTTCAGAAACATATTTTAGTGCACTGTTTATCTCTAAAATAAGAAAGTTTGTGACTCAGAAGCCATGTTGAATTCATTCTTTTTACACCGCTTGGTGGCGCCACTGGGTCTGAGGAATGTAAGGGAAATATGTTTATCCTTTTACTTCTGGTTTGGTCTCCACCAACCCCTGAAGAAAATATAAAAAATGTGTATTTAGCTGATGAATGCTCCACTCTGTTCACCAGCTGCTAACTGTCTCTGTCTCTGACAGAAAACATTTTATCAGACCTTTTCTTTTTTTAGGGAAAACAGCTGCTGGTTACTGTGTGAAATTAGGCTGATGAGAGCACAACTGCTAGAAAAGCCAAACAATGAGCTGAGAAAAGGGCTTCTGCAGAGACGGGTAACTCTCAGTAGGTTCATCACTACAATTTCATCAAGTGTTATTATGCAGCATACTTATTAGTGCAGCTTTAAGTAAGTACTATAAAGCGTAATACTACTTTACAACATTGCCTTGGTGCAGTATTTCTCTGAGAAACCGGCCCGGTTAATTAGAAAATACTCAACACGCTACTACTTCATATTACTTCTCAGATTAAAAAAAAAAAAAATTACCCTTAAAAAAAAAGGATTACCCTTGGTAGGCTATTAGCCAGACCTAATGATGGTCTGATAACGTATAGTCTTGCTTTGCCGGAACTCCCTTCACATCACTGCGGAGGAAGGTCTGGCTAGTCCACCCAGCATTCTGGGATGGGAGGAAAAAGTGCTCTTCTTTTTCTTTAAACCAATCGTAATCATCTTGGACGGGACTAAGCGCCGGACAGAGCCACGGTTCCTCTGCTAAATAGTCTCAGGAAGGAAGTTGTTTTGGTGGAACATCTGTACGTTTAGAAGTAGTTTCAGCGGTCAACAGAAGCTCCGATTAGACAGATGGTCTAGCTAGCTGTCTATATTTACCCTCCAGAGATCTGAGGACCAGGTAACCATAGTCCTCAGATTGGACAGATAGTCTAGCTAGCTGTCTGGATTTACCCTGCAGAGATCTGAGGACCAGTTAACCATAGTCCCCAGATTGGACAGATAGTCTAGCTAGCTGTCTGGATTTACCCTGCAGAGATCTGAGGACCAGGTAACCATAGTCCTCAGATTGGACAGACAGTCTAGCTAGCTGTCTGGATTTACCCTGCAGAGACCTAAGGACCAGGTAACCATAGTCCCCAGATTGGACAGACAGTCTAGCTAGCTGTGTGGATTTACCCTGCAGAGATATGAGGACCAGGTAACCATAGTCCCCAGATTGGACAGACAGTCTAGCTAGCTGTGTGGATTTACCCTGCAGAGATATGAGGACCAGTTTATCATAGAAAGAAATCCGAAGGTAACGGGCATCTTGCCAAAAAGAGTGTCATCTGGCAAAATTTCCACAGCAACGGCGACAACGGAGCAATCCCGGAAATGGAATATCATGGAGATAACTGGTAGATATAGACTAGAGCACTTCCCTATTTTTATTTTAATCAGGCTTAATTATAAATGAATTAGCCTTTATTTTAATTTGTTTTATTAGCCTTTGGATGTCTGAAGCTTTCAAGTGTGTGTCTTCTTCATCTAGCAAATGGGACTGGTTGAAATGTAACCCTATGACCTAAGTATGGAACTTTGTTCACATAATAACAAGTGAACAAGAGACTCAATCAGCTGTTGGAGCAGACCAAAACCACTTCAGCATACAGAGGATATACACATCTGACCGTACGTGGGTCACGTCATGCCACCTATGCCAGAAGATGCGGTTCAAGATGTTGGTCCACTGACTGGAGTTTTCAGTTGTAATAAAGTGGTGGTGCCTTTTTTTAATGATGGTATGTTTTCTTTGAACAGGTGTCGGTTTTTCATCCGACGATGATAAATCACATTTCCCTGTCAACATTCCCGCCACCCTCTGTTCTGGGTTGCACCAACGTTAGTTCACACAGGTTGGGATCCTCTGTTTTAATTACATTAGGGCAGAAGGGAAAAAACGACATTAGCCTCTATCTAATTACCAGCATGTGTATTAGTAGTAGGCCACCATCAAAACTGTATCCAAATTAATTAGGTTTTGATTTAGGATATTAAATTCAAATTAATCATTGGGAAAAGGAACTGATCCTTGACGAAGCTCCAGCTGCGAGGCCAGCTCTCACATGTCTTAACTTGATTGCACAACTGTAGAAATCTTTCATCCTATTACGTTTGCCGGGCTACATTCACTTCCAGTGGTACTTGAAACCCAAGATTAGGGGATGTTTTGTGGATGTGGACACACATCCATAGGGCGGCTGTGGCCCTACAGTCCCATGTCAAAGTGTCCTTGGGCTGAACCAAGACACTGAACCCCAAGTTGCCCCGATGCTGCCCCATCGGAGTGTAAGTGTGTTTGAGTGTGTATCTGATGAGCAAGTTGCACCTTGTACGGCATCCACAGTGTATGAATGTGTGTGAATGGTGAATGCTCCCTGTACTATGTAAAAGTGCTTTGAGTAGTCGAAATGTTCACGTTTCCTTACTGAAAGGATTTATTTGAATGGACAATAGTTTGTACTGGCAGGAACTGAATGGATAAAGATTTAAATATATGAATTTCAAAACACCCCCATGATGGTAGGCTTTATTTGAACTAAGAGGACTTCACTTCTCTAGATGATACTTGGAAGAATGGTTCCATCTGACACTTTGAAGTCATCTCTATGAGTTTATCGTGTTTGTTTTCATTAATACCAGCTAATGAGTACTCGCTGGATTGCTATCCTTCCTTGTCAAAACAATGAAATAGCATGAAAAGAAGCAAAAGAAGCCCATGATTACATGGTTTATTTTCTTGGTCAGACCCTGCATCAGCAGACTGCTGCATAGCTGCAATCAGAGCCTCTCATGCTGCAGACAATCAGTCAAAACAGAGAACATGACCACAAACCCATCATCTGAGCTACTCCCTGTGTCGACAAAATGCAGAATGGCACCAAGGATGCACAGGAACCACATTTATGTAGTCAATTTATTTAATTCTCAAGTTAGATGGTACTTGTTTTTAAGCATTTCAAATTGAATACTTCATGTTTTTTTTATTACATACTTACTATATATATATATAAACAGTACATGTACATTTTTACATCTGCTGTATGTAAAAATCTAAAAACACAACTGAAACAAAGGGAAAATAACCAGATATACTTTGAAAATTGACCTTGAGTTGACAATTTCTTCTGAAGGGCTACATTTTTGCTACTTTAGGTACATCGCCGAGATAATACATATGTGCAGCTAATAAAAAGTGCAAGGCTTTTACTCTTAATAGATTATTTTTTACATGACTGTTGGCACTGCAAGGCACGTGTACCCCATCACTGTGATGTATTCCTCTGCATTATGCATACACATAATGTAAAGGGCTCTCCACCTCACAGCACCTGACTGGGAGGGTTAAAGTTGGAATCATTATCATGTCACCAGCGCTGTTGAATCATCTCTGAAGTGATGCTGGAGGTGTTTGGAGTGGACGGTGCGGTGCTACATGCTGCCCTTGTTTGTGGTCAATCAGACGAATGCACCAGCTTCATAAATGTAGGCCGGTTGGATAATGCTTAACAAGTCTCTCTTTCCCCACCTCATCTCTAACTGGATGCTGGTCCCTGTGCGATGATTAGTCGCATCCCGAGAGGAAGAAGAGTTAGCAGAAGCAAAATCTCTCTAACGAGCTAAGCTCTGCCCCTCTCTAACGTCCCTCCTGTATCCCCCCGTTCCATCTCCATCCCTCCCTCCCTCTGAGGACCCAAGGGTGGTGGAGTGGTCCCAGGAGGGGGTCCGCAGCACACCTGTTCTCCTACCCCCCACCCTTCTGTAATCATTGCATTTCTGCACTCCCTCGTCGATAAAAGGGGTATTCCTTCTCTCCCTGCTGGGACAACGCCATTGTCTGTTTGTTTTTTTCTTCTTCTTTCTCTGCACCTCCTTTTAATTATTCTCATGTTATCAAAGTCTCTCCCTTCTTACCACTCCTTAGCCATACTGTGCTTTTATTTCATCCTTGCGTAGGGTAATTCCCTGATAATGTTACATTGTTTGTTGAGTGTATGTATTACATGCTGTATGCCGGTATAAATGTATATATATATATATATATATATATATGGTTGATTGGAATAATGCTGGCAGGCTGCAGGAGTGACAAAAGGCCACCTGGCTCCAACACGCCCCTCCCCTCCTTTTCCCAGGACAACACTTCCCTCCCGTTAATTAGGGCAAATTTTTGTTTACATAATAAACTTCAGGGTCGCTGACGACAAACAGCATCTTGGGACATTGGGGGAGCAGGAGCAGGAGCAGGGCGGGGGGGATTTATAGGCAGATGGGTGTGCGTGTGTGCAATGGTAACTCTTGGAGAACAAAACATCGTACCTGCTGCCTGATGGCATCAAATTCCCAGAAGCCATTGGGAGGACACGTGTATTGGCGTGGGCTGGGGGATAGGGAGGCCTGATGGGGGTAAGTGGAGCTTGTCGTCAGCTCAAGACCAAAGTTAAGGCCTGTCTAATTAGTCCGGCAAAAGCTCTGATAACAAATAAACATAGAGGAGGTTTGTGGAGCTCTCTTGGGACGTGACGCCTGAGCAGATCAATTGCACTGGTAACTGAGTCCTTTAAAGAATCAGAATCAGAATCTGAATCTGAATCAGAATCAGCTTTATTGACCAGGTATGAAAGACACAGACGAGGAATTTTCCTTTGGAGCATAGTTGCTCACTATGTGCTTACACACAAAGGTGTGTTGTTTTGGTGGAACATGAACATTTTGGTGAACGTTCAAAAGGAAAGGAAAAAGGACTACAAAAAGGGTAACTGGATATAGAAACGGTTGCTATTATACCTACTACAAAACAGCGTATGCCCTTCTAAATCAGAAGCAGCAGCCCAGAGCCTATAGACCACGGGAGATGGCTGACCAGACGGTCCATCTCCAGGGCTGACATCCATTCTCTCACCAAACCATTCTCCCTGGGCCCGCTGCAGCCGCTGACTTGAAAGCTAGCTTGCTTGCTTGCTGGGCGGCTGGCTTCTCAGTCTAACACTAATCACATTGCCAAGGGAGACAGGCCTTCAGTTTTCAACCCTCATGTTGTCCTCGAGTAAAATTGACCCGTTTTCCTATATCATTGTTTTTTTAAATTACCCAAAATGACACAATTGATTTAACACAAAACTCTTTGGCAAATACAAATCCCTATGTTTATTCATTTTGGGGCGTCTTCTTCAATTTTATAGCATTTGGAGAGAAAAAATGTAAGTGGTTTTGAATTAGTATTGAGTAAAAGTTTACATATTCCAGTCTTTGATTATCCATCAACATACATTATATTATTTTAGTGTCAAAATAATTCATAATTTCTGCTTTTATAACTCAAACATTAGGCATAATTTCCTATAAAGGAGGTTTATTGACCATGAATTCCAAAGATAAGTGTAAAACTAAAAAAGCAAGTGTGAACAAAATTGGCAGGAAAAATGAAAAACATCAACAAAAAGTGTTGATTTTAAATTTTGACGAGAAGACATCACAAATTGTGTTTAACTGCATAGGACATTTTTCTTTTTATTGTCGATATAGATATTCCAGCTTAAAGCTTGGATTGGTCAGATGAGACGACTATGAAAAGGAGAAGGGCCTTCTATTATTTCTTTTCCTCACTACAGTTTTTCTTCTCCTGCACTTTGCTTAAGCTCAATAGCGCATCAGATGGAGTCCTCCCACTGACGTCTCCAGAAAAAAGACGACAAGGTTTGGATCAGTAGTGTTGGATCTTCTCTGTGTCTCAGCACCAGCAGTCAAAGAGGCACTCCAGGCCACACCTTGGCTTCATCATCAAATCCATGTTCATTTCTTCTCCTTTCCTTCGCAAATGCCATTACCACTTCTCATCCTAATTACGTGTATTCAAGAAATATGTATACTGTCTTGAAATGAGTAACGTATAACTGAAGTCGCAGTCAAATAAATGTACAGTCCATTTAAAATTGCGTCACTTATGTACATACTTTCACAACCTTTATAGTTCACCTTGGATATTTCAAAGAGAACAAGTTAAAACATACAAATCAAAATGTTAGGAATGTGTGGTAGAACCACTAATGAACAAAACTGGACGTAATCAATTTGGAATTTGAGTTTGGCAGCCAACCTTTTACAAACGGGAGCTTTCTCTGATACACACAGTGCAGCATTTTCACATAAAAAGACCTATTTATAGTATATATGCACTGCCTAGGTGTCCCTGAGCAAGGCACCAAACCATCCTGTGTGTCTCACTCACTCTGACATCTCTCTATGTGTATAGGTCCTGTTGGTGCATACAGGTGATGGGTGTGTGTGTGCGAATTTATGTAGAACAGAGTGAAAAAAATAGAATTTCCCTTCGCTTGAGATTGATACGGAAATCCTTATTATGGGTCAGAGCAAAAGGTTGGTCTGTAAACTGCGAACATTTAAAACCTGATTGATTGATATTCTACATGCGCTTCCTATGAGCAGTGGTGTCCAATGATTGATGATGAAGACAGAAATGACATCCAAAACTATTGAAGTAAAACCCAAGTGGTGATAAACTGGAATTATCCTTCAAGTGCATGAATGTACGGATGTTTTGCATTTTTCATTACGGTAATGTAGCCTAATTTTGCGTTATTAATTATTGTTGTACATTTAAGGTTTTATTAATTAGTTCATAATTTGCTACTACTAATAATGTAATTGTAATGTAAAATAATTTTACTACTATTATGCTACAGTTGTTATCCCTCCAAGCATATGAGAGATGTGTTTGTAAAGAAAGAACGAGAGAACACGTATTCATATAATGTATATAATGTCTGCCTAAATGAGCGTGAAGATGAGCAGAGTTGGTATTAGAGGTAAAAACACGTAGTTAAACAAAGTGACCAGTGAGAGATGCAGTCTGCTGGCCTCCGCCCAGCTGCTGGGCTGCGTGTGGTCGAGGTGGTCGGCTGATCTTATAAAAGGGCAAGTGCTTGCCAGTCAGACGTCCATCAAGGCAGCGCCGCAGTGGGCCAGCGTGGGGCCATAATCCCTGGAAGTGTCCCTATGGTTCTTGCCTTACCTCCCGTATGCCCTCCATCCTTCCCTCTACGCCTCCCTTCCCTCCATGCTGTTGTTTTCCTCCTCTCCTCCCCAGGCAGGGGGTGTTTGGACCACGCAGCGTGACCTGGCTGCCAGGGGAGGGATCTAGGGAGGGGCTCCGGGGCCACAGGTGAGGCCTGAGCTCAATCTACCCCCCTCCATCCTGCCTCTCCCTCCACCTCCCCTGGGTGCCAACTTCACCACCCCTCCTCCTCCCTGTGCCCAGCAGGCCAATCAAGCCATGTCTGTGTGCCATGCAACCTGGGGACCAGAGGGATGGAGGAAGAGAGAAGGGTATTAGCGGAGCAGGCAGGCCAAGGCCCCATGTGGACCTCCTGTCCCTCTGAAACCCTCCCAGGATCTGTGTCGCCATTACCACCACGTTTAATTACCTTGCTCATCTTCATTAATTCATGGAGCTTCCTTATGCCCTGCAGGCCGGAGATAGATAGAGAGGCAGGAAGGGAGGGATGTAGACAGAGGTGGAGGGAGAGACACCACTCCACTTAACAACAACAACAACAACAACAACTAAAGCAGCAGAATGTGCAACAAAAACAATCCCAGCAGCTGGAGCTCAGAGCCAGAAGCAGCAGCTTGGTGACCTAAGGTGTCCCTCAGGGCACTCGTCGAGGACCATCAGTGCAGGAGGCTTTTTGGCAGTCGAGAGCCGCAGGGCTTCAGGGTCAGTGTGGCCATACCAGGCCCTCTCAGCCCTGGAGACAGTGAAAACCAAATCCCGGGTGTCAGGCCAGAAAGCACCTCTGAGCTTGATCACTAAACAGGCTCTATTGATTTGAGACACAAGGGGCCATCCCCTGGACAAAGTGACCATAATGACATTAGAGATTAGATGCTCAGATGCTGCTCACTAGAGACTGGGATCAGAGCACTGGGTAATAAATGCCTATTTAGTGGACCAAGGGATCAGCTTTGTGTGTGTGTGTGTGTGTATGTGAAGGCTGTTTAAACTATCAAAGCAATTAAGATGTCTTCGACTGTCCAAGCAACAAACATACTACTGACTTCCTCATTGCAATGTGTAGTATTAATAAAGTCTGTATGTATTGTATAATTCTTTAGGATTTCTATCTTTAATTGTATTCCAGGCGGTCCTTAAAGCCTCAGTGTATTTAAAGGGCTTGATTCCAAGATGTTCTCGTTTAACTTTCCAATGATTTCTTTGTGTTGAAGCAGGGTTATTACAGTAAATGAAAATGAAGTAACCTTTAGTAAACCTGAACTTAAACCTTCAAGAAAAACCTATGTTGCCAGGTTAAAAAATGACTACAAATGTAACATTTTGTTTTGTTCATTAGCTTTTAGCTATAGTATTGAAAGAAGACAGCATGAATTTCCAACATCTCTCATCTGAACAGACTTGACATAAGATGGCGCTGTGCCATAATTACTCCTTGCAACTATTTGTATATATTTGTATATTACTGCACTAATGTACCAAACATGAAATGAAAAATCCTAAATCATCTTACTGAGAAGATACCATTACCTTTAACATTAACTAGAGAGAAGCTTTAAAACAATGCAACAATCTTGAGCCATGATGTAAGGATGCTGTGGCTAGCGTATGGATTGGAGTTGATTGGTTCAGTACAGTTAAGCATTGAAGCAGGATTTTTTTGTTCAGGCCAGGTCTCCTGCATCATCTTTTACTCTGGCGAGCAGAGCTTGGGCTCCGTGCGGGGCTGTTTTGAGCAGCTTTGTTCCTCCATCTGAGCTCAGGATGGCTGGAGCCGGGCCCCAGCAGCTAGCACTGACACCCAGGCCCCAAAGAGCAGAAAGTTAATACTGTGACAGATGTGCCGCCTCCGTGCCGCCTCCCGGCCATACAGAACACCCCCCCCCCCCCCCCCCCCCCCCCCCCCCCCCCCCCCCCCCCCCCCCCCCCCCCCCCCCCCCCCTCCTACTACATCCTTGGCATCCTCCTCCGGCCTGCCCTCTCCTCCCCTCTTACTCATATTTGATCTGTCTGTTGGTGATGAAGCGGTAAATGATTGGTAGAAATTAAAAAATAAAGAAGGGTGAAATGAGGCTCTGGGATCACTCAACAAACTCCCAATAACTATCATAACAAAATATGTTTAAATAGCAATTCTCTGTGACAACTGCACAAATTCTATATTCTGGTAAAGGCCACAATATGACATTGAAAAAAAAACTGATTATTGAAAATGTGACCCACTTTGAAACCGGATTAGGGAGCAAATTAGGTCAATTTTAAAGAGTAAAGGTGGTGATGTTTTATATTTTTCTTCAACCTGAATGATAGAGTCAATCTGACATACCCAGTTCCTGCTGCGGTAAGCACCAACTGTGTATGTAATCTCTTGCGTAAAATATTCCCTAACAAAGTAATTTTACTTGCGAGCATCTTGACCTTGGAGATATTTGACAGATTTATCTTCAATAACTTCCACTTAGTAGCTTTTTTCTAGAGCTTTTAGCTATCCCACAGTTTCCATGAGAAGACTCTGAGATGCAGTTGAAACGTTTGGATAAAGCTAGTAAGTCGCCCTTGAGCCAACATGATAAAAAAGAGATATAGATAATGATGTATATAAGATATAGATACATATAGATAGATAGATGTAAAAAAAATATGGGCTTGCGACTGGTTAGGGACCTCAGAAAGTATTAATGTATTATAGAAAATGGAAGTGGATCCAAATTCAAAATAGTAAAAAAAATAATAATATTTTGCCTAATTTTTCAGTGTAGACTCAACAATCGTGTTAAATGATGACGAGGATTAAACACTCACTCACTCATTCAATTATTCACACACACACACACACACACACACACAGACACACACACAAACACTCACTCACTCACTCAATTATTCACACACTCACTCACTCACTCAATCACTCACTCACTCACTCAATTATTTGCGCACACACTCACTCACACACTCACTGACTTATCCACTCACTCACTCACTCACTCACTCACTCAATTATTCACACACACACACACACACACACACACTTACTCGCACACTCACTGACTTACCCACTCACTCACTCAATTATTCACACACCTACCCACTCACTCACACATACACACACACTCACTCACTCACTTGCTCACTCACTTACCCACTCACTCACACACTCACTCACTCACTCATTTACCCACTCACTCACACACTCACTCACTCACTCACTAACTCAATTACTTACACACTCACTCACTCACACACTCACTCACTCACTCACCGACTCACTCACTCACACACTCACTCATTTACCCACTCACTCACTCACTCACTCACTCACACACTCACTTACCCACTCCCTCACTCACTCACTCGCTTTCTCACTCTCCATCCTGTTTTCCACTTCCTGGCTCGTCCTGTCTTCCGTGGCGGCGGCTCGGCGGGACACTGATGTGCAATGAGCTTTTCAGAAAGGTCCCAGGAGTTCAGCGCTGGTGCTGAGCCTCCTTTCTCCTTCTCCACTTGCTCTCTGCTGTTTCCACAACTCCTCTCTCTCTCTCTCTCTCTCTCTCTCTCTCTCTCTCTTTTTCAATCTCTTTGTCTCTCCCCCGGCCTTCCGCCACACCCCCCTCCCTTCACCCCCCACCTCCATTCACATCACACGATTCTCGGAGATTGACAGCCTCCCCAAAGAGTGAGAGCTGGAACAGATGGAATATGAATGGTTCACTCGTGTATGAAAAAGGTGTCTGGGTGAAGGAAGTGGTGTAAGGGGACCCTCAATTGCGATGTAAGTATGACTAAATCCCATTGTAACCACCACCCCCTCCCCAATCACACACAAACACACACACAAACACACACACTACCACAAAAAAGCAAATGAGGCTTTAAAGAGACAGTGACAAATAATGGCCTTGTCTCTATTGTTTTTCAAATAGAACATTTAGAAAAATACATGTACTAATAGGAATGCATTTAGCTTTCTTTTTACACTCCAGTTTAGTGATAAGGCTTACATATTGATATGTTCATGGACCATAAACATATCAAAATGTACGTAATTATGGTGCAGGTGCAGCAGGGGCCACACCCATTAGAATTGGACATTTTGAGAGGGATACAGTCTGTAACCAACCTAGCAGCCTATAAGGCTGTAGCACAATCGCTAAGAGACAAAGTGAAGGGAGCTTCATTGTCATGGTTACATTGCTATACACTGGTTATAATTAGGTAACAATGGTGGACGTGCTCGGAGAGAAAAAAAGAGCATTGACTGTTGGTCGGAATTAGGAAATGAACATTGCTCTCCGGTGTTTGTTGACCTGTCCTCTAGCGCCCCCCCCCCCAAGTCGCTCTGTAAAGTTCCATTTTGCCTGAGACTGTCTGGAAATCCAAGAGAGTTACTGATTGTTTGCATACATGTACAACTTGAATGCGTCCATTACATTATTATTAAGGGACTATCTTCCTAGTGGAAGATAACGCCATGTGGCTGTGCTCTGCAGCCTCCCCACAAAGCGACAGCCTCAAACAAATGGCCTCACAAATATCTGGGATGTGAAGATGGCGGAGGCGGGGGGGGGGTGGTTGCCGTGAGACTCCCATCCAGCCGTCTGGCAGCCACACAGGGCCTGTTTTTGAATTTCTGATCAAAAGTTGCAGCGGAGACCGGCGCTGAATCACGGCCTCCCAAACATCTGCTGTCATATCACTGTGAATAATTTATTTGTTGATCCAACTGAATGTATGTATCCGTCTCCCTTTCTCTCCTGAGCCCATTTGCGAGAGTGTTCATGTGTGCGCACTTGTATCCTTAGAAAATAAAATGCTTCAATCAACAACAACAACAAAATGATCTGCTGGTTTGAGGAATCGCCGCGCGACGCAAATAGAGCTGGATAGAATTGTTCTCACACACACACACACACACACACACACACACACACACACTGAGGCCAACACTTATTCTAGCAGTGGGCGTCTGCAGCCGTTTACATCCACAGCGTTTGACACAGCGGAAACACAGGGCCTTATTTCAGCTCCAGCATGGTCGCTAAGTGGCACATCTCATTAGAATGATTTAGGCAAAATGAAAATGATATTACAATAATTTTAGAAACACTATCAGTGGTTTCATCCTCCCAAATGATAATTTAAGTCCTGCTTGTAATGGCTATGAGACTGTTAGCGGGGTTATTCATTTCAAACTGTGTTAAGCACAGCACGCACAGCCATTAGGGCCCAGTATCGGTATACTTATGCTTACTGAAATGAGATTGCGTGAGGAAATAGAGTTATCAAGCGGCAAAAATATCCATCGATCAGCCGCCTCTGCCGCCCCTTATGCTAAACTAAAATAACATCATTAAGACTCCAACTTTGAGATGAAGAAAGTTAGTGTGACGGTGTAGTGGTTCCACCTGAGCTTTTGCTGCACACACACACACACACACACACAGCTACCAGCTAATATCCAAGTGTGCGTGTGAGAGCGAGCTAATTGGTTAAAGCCCGTTGTTGCTTGCTTCTTGTTAGCCGGCCCCCCCCGCTTTACTTCCTCTACGGCCTGCTATGTACACCGCTGCTGTCAACAGGGTTTGCTAAGTAGTTAACAAACTTTACCCCCTCCCAAATCCCCACGGGCTTTGAATGGGGGGGGGGGGTGACAGACACACTTTCTGATAACAAACGCCTCGGCGCTAAATGTGATTGATAGGGCTCAATTCTTCTCCCACTCCGCACCATTTACTTTGAGCAGCCAGAGTTGGGCATCAGAGATTGTGTGTGTGTGTGTGTGTTTGTTTTAATAGTAGTACTGTGTGTGTGTGTGTGTGTGTGTGTGTAAGGATAAATGTAGTGGGGTGGGGAGGGGGGCATCTGTATGTCCCCTGGCATCTATTTGCTTTTAACCGCTAAGTCATTACGACCTAATACATGTAGATTGTGATGGGGAAAGGGGGAGGGAATGTGGAATGGGTGGAGGGGAGATCAGTGGAGTGTTATGGAGGCAAGCAGATGCTCGCCTCTGGAGTTATTACATACAGAGATGATTAGTGTTGGGTGTGGGGGGCTCACTGAACTGATGGAAGGCCTTCAAGCTCGGAGAGACCGAGGAAAAAGGTATTTCATTTGGAGTTGATTTGCATATTTTATGAGGAGACTCAAAGCGTGGCGGTCGGGGTTTGAGCATGACTGATGAGAAGAAACAGGAGCGAAGTGGGATGGGTGGAGGCTGGAGGGAATGGGGGGGGCAGCGAACTCTCCCACCGACCCCTGCTGCCAAAAACGTGACCGGGAAAAGAACTCAAAGCGTCAGCTGACCCTTCCTCTTCATCAGGATGCTTGGTCACAACGCGTCCGTGTGTCCTAGAGCCTTCAAAGGATCCAGCAACGCAGCTCTTGGGTAAATAAAACACCTTTAAAAAGCATCCTTTCGGGAGGGAATAAAAGATATTACGTCCAAAGACCAGCTGCCAGGAAATCATATTCTTAATGAGCAATGCGCAGAGAGTAAACTTCTCCATGTGCTGGAGCCCAGGAGAGTTGGACTCAGTGTGCACACATGAAGCGCGATTACATTAAGGCTCTGCAAACAAATAGATTTCCTCTGCCGCTCTGTCAATTGCACAAAAAATATAAAAATATCTCTGACGGCACAAAGTAAAGCGGCAGGGATGGGGATGGTGGGGGGGAGTTTAGGCATCTCTAACAACTTCCTGTAATTGCGATTTATTGAGAAGGAAGCGGAGGGTAAAGATTTTGAAATTATAAGCTATTATGTGCCAGAGAGAGTAAGCGAGGTGGGGGGTTGGCGACATAAAATACAGCTGACAAGCCAAGGCAAATTAGCCCAGGACCATTACAAAAATCATTTAATTGCCGGCAATTCTGTCAGGTCAATTGACTCTAATTGAAAAAAAGAGAGAGAGGGAATAACAAAAAAGAATATTATGGCAGAGAGAAGGAAGTGCAAGGGATGAGGTGAGCGTTCAGGAAACAAGCAGTGATTGGAGAACACAATGCTCCTCGGCTCTTCACCCCTGTGTCTGATATGATGTAACACGCTGACAGCCTGATGTGGGGTGCTTTGATTGACATGCTTATTAACAAGTTATTATACTGGAGATATGGGAAAATAAAGCCAGCGGATGTGAAGATCTCATTCAAACCGCCGAACCATTGTTTCTGTATAGGCGTTCCTACCAGGCTTTTGATTAAAGCGCCCATATTCTGCTCATCTTCAGGTTCATAATTGTGTTTTGAGGTTGAACCTTTACATGGTTTCATTTTCTAAAAACACCATATTTGTGTACTGCACATTGCTGCAGATCTTGTTTTTCCCCTGTGTTTTGAGCTCTCTGTTTTAGCTACAGAGTGAGACATCTTACTTCTACTCTAATTACTAACTAGTGAGTGTTGTAGCAGTCTTTTGCAATCGAGAACAAGCTAGCATGGTAGCGCTAGCATGTGCTATGGTTAGCCACCTCGTCTCTAGTGACGTAGAAAGCCGTGCAGATTTTGAACAGCTAACCCTGAGACTAAAGACAGAGGACATTCAGAAACTGGATCTCACTCAAAACAGCATGGATAGAAGTTTGTATGTGTGTGGAAGCACCAGAGACACAAAATAACACCCCAAATCCCAGAAAAGGTTTTTTTGTTTCATAAGATGGGCACTTTAAACAATGCACACCTGTCAGTGGTGGAATGTAACATGTACTCAAGTTTCTCCTCAACTGTACTTGACTTGAGTAAAATGTTTAGGTACTTTTATTAGGTATTTTATGCTACTTTACATTTGAAATCCATTACATTTTGGAAGCTAAAAAAATTTTATTACACTGCATTTATTTGTCAACATGAGTTTCCAATGGACGTACTCCGGTGGTAACTCAGTTCACATCCACAGTACATTTAACCTAATGTAATTTAAGGGCTTTGAAACCCAACTCGGATTCAAAAGAACCTTTCCTTTTATCCATTTCTGCTTAGGGTGCTTTATTTCTGCTAGCCATCCACAACGTTACTGCTACAAATTACAGTGCGGCAAACACTCGCCACTACACTTCTGAAACCCCTGTGAAATGACCAGAGAAATGTTATGTTGCATATTTTACTCATGAAACACAGCAATTCAAATATGATATATTGTTATGCATTAAACTATCCAGCTTAATATTAGACTTAAGTAGGCCTACTGTTAATACCAGTGCCAATACCAACAATCCCAGTTAGAGAAAGAGTCAACAGTCAACAAGAGACCCAAGACAATCAGTCAGATTGAGCACTTATAAACTGAAATAATGGAGATGGTTAAATTGAAATACTGCCCTAACAGTGTTCCAGTGTGTGTGTGTGTGTGTGTGTTTTCATTCTTTCCTGAATCACACCAGAGGCCTGTACTAGGAAGCTAGATTTGGTAACAAGTCGGTGGATCACTTATGACCGGGTTAAATCGCCATGGTAACTTATGTTGAACACCTAACCTGGTCGGGAGCAGGTTATGTTGGAGATTAGAGATCAACCGCTACTGACCAGAGAGAGAGAGAGAGAGAGAGAGAGAGAGTGTGCGCGAGAGAGAGAGAGAGAGAGAGAGAGAGAGAGAGAGAGAGAGAGAGAGAGAGAGAGAGAGAGAGAGAAAGAGCGAGAGAGAGAGAAAGAGAGAGAGCGAGAGAGAGAGAGAGAGCGAGAGAGAGAGAGAGAGAGAGAGACAGAGTGAGTGAGAGAGAGAGAGAGAGATTTTATATTTGCTCCAACAATCTCTTCCCACTGCTTGGGTTGCAAAATAACACGCTGAAGCAAGGATGGCGTATGGAAAGCACAGGTGTAATTATGGTCAGAGTGATGGGTTCTGATGCTCTTCATATTTATGAAGTATCATAGTTTGCTCTTTTTACGTAAAATCTGTGGCTCTAGTAGATGTTTGCAATTGGTCTTGCTGTGCAAACAGCGCTTCTTTTATGTGACGCTGGATTGGGAAACCCCCGACGTCACAACGGTTAACCACCGTCGTGACACAGCTTATGCAGGACCGCGGTTGTTAGGTTTGGTGAAGCCGCGGAACTGAATGAAATCCAGGGCAAGTTGCTCTTTATTCGTAGTACAAGCCTCTGTTGTTGGGCGTGTGATATATGAGGACCTGATTGAGAGCACAAGATAGGCATCTCCTGATCCGCACAGATAGAAGGTGATTAATAGCCTTGCTGATTAGCCTATCACCAGCCAACACAAAGGACTAATCAGTTAATTGATCATGGCCAAGAGTTGTGTGTGTTTTAGTGCATTGTTTGTGTGCATGTGTGTGTGTGTTCGTGTGCATATTTGTTTGTCTGTGTGTATGGCACATGGGCACCTTCTATTTGTTTAGTATGGTGGTCGATCATGGCAAATGGGCAACAACCCAAAACGCTTCACACAGGAGAAACATGCTACAAATATAGAACATGTCAGCTATATGGTCCGCCGATGGAGAAGGTGTGAAGATGTTTCAGTAGGCCTATAATAAAATATAATAACAAATGTATTAACAAACGCACCTGACAAAGCATCTGTATTTTACAAGATGGGAGTGAGAATGTGTTGAACACACATGGAAAGTTGATGTCAAACACACAGAATGAAGTAATCGTGTGTGAAGTAATCGTTTTGGGCCACTTAATAAACCTAGTATAATGTATTTTAAAACAAAGGTAATTCAGTGACGCATGGTCTAACATACGTCAGGCCATTAAATACAATCAGTCAGTTGTCTGATCGGACCATGGCTCAAAAAAAATGTCCAGACTTCCAGACATTGGCTCAGCGACATTACTATGGCTGCTTCTCTCTCTGAGACCTCTGCCTGTTCTGCAGGTGTGTGTCACTACTCACTGTCCGGGGAGTAGAGCGCGCCACGGAAAGAACGACACAGGCAGTCCTGATTACTCATCAAGATCAAGAACATATGACTGGGTAGAGACTGGCGTTATAAGAGTTTAGGTCAGTGTGTAGTGTGTGTGAGTGTGTGCATAAAGAGTGTGTGCGAGAGAGAGAGAAAGAGACTGAGGCAGCTGTGTATCAGAACAGAAGAAAACTTGCAGTCCATGGTGCTTAGTCTTACCCTGGTCTTGTCCTCCTTCCCATAGTGCCAAGCAAAACAAAAACCTGGCTTTGCGCAGTGTCACCCACTTCACGTGTGCGCCATGTGTAGTTGTTTAGCAACCAGAAAGCACAACCAACATCTAAATCTTTTAATGATTCTTTTGGAATCTAATTTTGGAACCTGTTTCCAAGGTAATCTGGAGGAGATTCACTCGCTCTACAGTTGTGGTGGCCGCCCTCCCAGGCCTATTGTACTCCAGCAGCACCTACGGGAATCAAATATGAACAAAGGACAGGGGACGAGAGACATGCAGGCATACAGAACAGGGGGTGAGCATCAGAGGGAAGAAGAAGATGGGACGAGAGAGTCGCTGACACCTCCACATCAAAGTGGTGCCCAGGTTCCACATACACAGCAACACACTCTTGTCTTTGGTCACTTCATCATTATGTGGTCTGTGAGCTGAGCTGTGAGTGACAGTGTTGGGACTGTGTGTGTGATTGTGCGTGTGTGTAAGTTTGTGTGTGTGTGTAAAATACTGTCGGACAACTTTCACCTCAAAATAAATCTGAGGACTAAAATACAGTCAGAAAGCATATTTCTTAGACAACAATGCCCCAATGAGAACTACATAATGAATGACTTTAAAATTACATTAATCTTTTTTTTCATTGAACAATCAACAAATCAATGTGTGTAATGTGAAAACAACAGACATACGCAGTTAGCAACTAGCTAGTGAACATTGTGGAGCATTTAGCAGCAAGAGAGACAGATATTTTTTATTTTAGTTGGTGGAGACCAAAAACTGAGCTAAAAGGAGGGCAAAGTTGGGTATATTAAGGCATCTTTTAGAAAATTAAAAATCATTTTGCAATGAGTTATAGTTGAGACTCATGTCAACATAAACACAAGTCTGATGCCTGATAATGCCATCATCATTTCCTTTTATTCATTAAGAATGTCCCTGCATGCTAATATTAGCCTGTTTCAGTTTGGTTGAGGCTTGTTTTGGAAAATATTTACAATTACATTTTTAAGTTATTACAGTATTTCTGTAGGTAAAAAAACGTGTACAGCTGTGCCAATCTCATTTATTTACATTAGTTGTGGTTGTTTTTCTTTCACTATTTTTCATGGATGTAGCAAGGTAGCTAGCCAGCTTTAAAGAAAGCACCTACAAAGCCTTGATTAGTCGATTTTGTTGTTTTTCCAGCCATCACATCATCACAGCATCATTTCTATGTTAATCATCCTTTTTCGCAGGACATATTTTGACTTTTCGTAGTAGAAAGTACAAGTCAAAAAAATATAGGTAACAATGGCTCAGTTCCGTCAAGCGTCTCAGACACGCCAGGGATTTACTACTTACATCAGAAATCTCAACTGACCAGCCCTGCAACATTTACCCCAATGTAATAGGATCTGTCGTTATTGGTCATTTTTATTTTAAAGAAGTTAATACTGAGAAGGTACACTTCTCCAACTTCCATCGTGAGAAGGACTTTATTCATCGCAATAGATTTCCTCGGCATATACCACTTTTCTGTTTCTCAGGGACTTCTTTCACTACTGAGAAAATAATACTGATGATGACATTATTATAGCTTCCATGTTCATTACAGAAAGCCTGCATTACAAACTGGTCACGCCAAGTTTGTAAGGCTGTTCACAAGGCAGGGAGGGTCTGCTTACCGGGGTCTAAAAGTGTGGATGTCTCTGCTTCTTCGATTTTGATCATTCTTTTCTTCTCATGTGAGTCCCCATCTTCATAGACATTAAAATACTAAATTGCTTGAATAGCCCTTCAAACTGCTGCTTGTATACTAAACATTTATTTTTATTTGCTGGGTTTCCAGATTTATCGATGCATGGCTCTTTGTGTGCATTGTCACATTTGTCCCTTCATATTTGATTGACAGACAAAAAGGTATTACATTTGGACTACCGGCTGGACACACAATTGCTGAATCAATGCTATTGATTAACAACCAATTGCCAACCCCCTACAGAAAGATTATGTTGACTGTGTAATAAGGCAGCAAAAATAGTGTACTCACTGTACCTTCAAAACACGTTGACACAGTCCTTTTTTTTAACTAACCTGTGAAAATGCGGTTTTAAAGTCATGTGGACATTGATACTGTGTGTTAGTAGCTCGGCGTGGCTGTGTGCCACAGCGCAGACACATTCTGCTGGCCTGTGCAACATCCATAAAGTGTTACGGCAATCACCTTAGCGCTTTACCTCTTCCCCGTCGCTCGGCGGCCCTGAAACAGTGGCCATTAACATTTGAAGCGGGAGCAGAAAAAAGCCTCTAATTGGTGCTCCGGTGATACCACAGGCCTGATATTCTGTGGGAAGCAGGGCTTCGGAGGGCCATTAATTAACCTTAGTGCTATGATTACTACTTACATTAGAGGGGAATACATTAGAGGTGGCAGCGGGCCCCTTTTTTTCTGCCCTGCACTTCAGAGGGGCCCTGGCGGAGCGCTCCATGCCCCCGCGAGCCACGATATGTTAACGGGGAAGCAACTAATTAGATGTCAAAAATTCATAAGGCCTCTCTTTAATATTGCATATCTATCCCTGGCCTGTCACTTCAAAACAAGAGGGATTGCATAAACAGGGCGACCGCAACACAACCCCACCCCTCTCCCCCATCCCCGTCATGGGAGCCGGGAGAGTGGGGCGAGTTGGGGTGGGGTGTACTGCTGATGAGGGACAAGTAGGGGGGGATGACAGCCCGCTTGAAGGTGAAGAGGAGGAGAGGGAAGACAGAGGAAAGAAGAGGAAAAAGTGAGGAGAAAGAAGAAAGGAAAGAAAAAACAGACAATCAAAGGAAGTTCCTTGACAAATCCCACAGAGGATGGCTGCGCCACATTATCAAGTCTTCCTCTCTGTAGATACAATACAGCACAGCGAACATCAGGGAGGAAGGCGGAACCCAACAAACTTTGTCCACCTTTCACCTGAGCTTCAGCTTTATCATGTAAATGTAGTATTTTACACGGGGGTGCAGTCATGTTAGAAAGAGAATACATGAATGCGTGCTGAAGATCTTGGATCGGGTCAGACCATTAACCATCTTAAAGCTATAGTCGGTAGTTTCTGTCCCAAGAGGAATTCTAAGTATTGACAATGTCGCATCCACAGGATATAAGCCTTCTGTGATCACGCACTACCCCCACCTAGAGCTGGGCAATATGTCGATATTATATCGATATTGTGATATGAGACTAGATATCGTCTTAGATTTTGGATGTCGTAATATGTGTTGTCTTTTCCTGGTTTTAAAGTCGGAATTCCAGTAAAGTGATGTTCTTTTCTGAACTTACCAGACTATTCTATCTGTTCTATTATTGTTGTCTATTACACACTTAGTCATTATATCCATATTACTGATAATTATTCATCAAAAATCCCACTGTGCAAGTACTTTGTGAAAGCACCAGTAGTCAACACTACAATATCGTTGCAGTATCGATATTGAGGTATTTGGTCAAAAATATTGTGATATTTTATTTTCTCCATATCGCCCAGCCCTGCCCCCATTGCTCTCCCACACAGTTGCTAGCAGCCAAGGAGGACACGAAGGTTGAGAAAAAAAACATGATGGACACTTCAGAAGAGTTTCTGTTTGTGGAGTCTTAATTAGCTGAGAGTCTTAATTAGCTCTGTAGCAACTCAATTGGCAACGGCTTGAATGTAAGGGACTATGTGTTATGATCTTGTGTTTGGTTTGTTTTTGGTTTGGGATTTGTGGTTGTTTTTCAGGTGTTTTTTGAAGGGGTTGGTTTACTCAAATAATTGAGATATTAGAAGTGGTCTCTACCAAAGCAAAGTGCTTTGGTTTTATTTAAGATATCTGTCTCAAAAGTTCTGCCTTAACCCCAATTCAATGGAGGCGAATGGAATGTTTCTGTGGTGGAAATTTACCTTTTTCGAAAATGAAAAAGAAACTTCTGGATAATGTAAAGAACACTCTGATCAGTTTTCATTTACAGATTTCTGCAGAGGTGTTAAGCTCTCCTAAGTCAACATGACTGACCAGCCAAAAAAAAGTGCACAAAAATTTTTTCAACTGGAAATCCAAGCAAATTTATTTGCTGATGAAGACCATGTGATATGGTTGACAGCTCCAGAACAAGCAAAGAGTGAACCTTGAGTGGGGATTGTTTTGTCAGCTGCTATTTCCAAAGTCCAAAATGCGTCAAGCTTAGCTATTCTGTGTATTTTCCAGAGAAACAGTGACACCAACAAAAAAAAAAAATACTTATTGATGCTGATGTATTTTGTGGTTCAATTTGCTCCCTAAGTGACCAAAATGCCTTTAAAAACCTGTCGGGCAATGGCATCTTACAGAAAATAAATGTTGTTTTGCCCTCCTTTCTTTAATCTCCAGCCTCCCTCTGCAATATAAGCAGCATTGAAGGACTTTATGAGAGTCTTGTCTATGTTTTTACTAACCTCTAAACTCAGCCCACAAAGAAAGCAAAGTTTTTTTGAAGGTGATCCTCGCTGTCTGCGCTTCATCCACGTTCCAGATTTAAAGCAGCAGCAATAACAATCACTTCTTCCTGTCATATTGTGGGTTGTTTGCATGCACGCAGACATTTGAGTCATTGGTGGGTGAAGTCTGATTGTTACATTGCACCCAGCGGCGACACACCAGTGTGTTACTGTGAGGAAATATATTTCAGAAAAGTCTCTAGTCATCTGTCTGAATACATTTCCTCCACTGTCTGTTTGTTGGCTCACATGAAGTATCAGCAATCATGTTCTGTGTGGCTTTATGGAGATGATCAGTCATAGTCAAACTGATTGTAATGATGGAAATAAAGAAGAGGGAATGCTGCTAGATCAAAAGCTGTTTGACTTTCAATACGGTTTCAGACACTTCTAACGGGATTCAGACACTTCTAACAGCTGTAATGCAACATTAAGGTATATTAATCCATATTAGTCCAAACTGCCTGGAGGAAATAGACAAGGTTGACTTGAATAGCAAGTTTTAGAGGTCTGTTAGTAGAAGAAAACTTTTCATTGAAGTGCTTCTATCAATTACAGTCAATAGTCATGTTTCCACTAACGTTAGAAAATGTTGACGGGAACATCCTCAAATTCGCAAAAAGACGTTTTAACGCTCTCTTGAGGTGGTTTTTGCCTTTTTCGAAAAGAGTTAATGAGTAAAACTGGAAATGGAAAGAGCTTTGCTGAGTAACTTGTAACGTAGCAAACATGGAACTCCCATGACTGTAGTGGTATGCATCGGATGGGAGAAGGATCGGGATATGGGTACCATCCTGTGACCCTGCCACGGCAGGTAAAGTGACGAATTGGTTTAACAGCTTGAACCACATGGCCCTGCACACCGCTGATACACAGTTGGTCACAAATAAACATCATATACTTCTTAGGTTACATATTTGCAATGGCGACTATGCAAGTGAAATTTGAGACAAACCACCAGTCAATACTTAATTTTGTTTCACGTAAATACCGTATTTAGTTCTAATCTAGCTCAACGTAAATCCTTTCAGGAAGACTTGACACTTAATCCCGGCTCTCTTCCTAAATCAAATCAGTTGTTGAAGGCGTTCACTTTCCTAACCAATCAGAATTGGCCACAAATTCCAATGGCCAATCACAGCGTCGCAAGCCTGTTTTAAATCTGTTTCTCTCTCTGCTGCTGTCAGCTGTCATTTCTGGCAAAGCGTGTAATTGTCACCCAAAGGCTGGGCCTGGGTCTTCCTCCCATTCCACCTCCGGTCATCGTCACCCAAAGGCAGCCTCTTGCAGGACGCTCCGTTGACTCCTTCGGTCTGGTCTTTGGGCTCCTTTGCCGCGACCAACAGTGTCTAGACTCCATGGGGGGGGGGGATTGTCTTCGCTTCCTTACCCCTTTTACAAATTATTCTATAACGATGGAGTCTAAAGTCCAAAGACTTTCATTTTATTATGCTTATGTACAATAAACCTTTGCACATATGCAAACAAGTCTCTCCTGATTGAAATAGTAACGGTTTGTGAGAGTTATTTACTTTACTAAATTCTCAATATATCTGACCTGAAATATCTACTAAGGACCGATACACATGGATGACACATGGAGAGATGTCAGAGAAAGGGGGCTCGAGCCGTTGGTTGGTCAGTTCCTTGCTCGAGAGCATCTCGGCAGTACCCAGGAGGTGTTCACTTAAGCCTGCCCGAATTCTCCAGTTCGTCAGCTCTGCAAAATGTCTTTTTGGGGCTTTTCCCTTTCTTATAGTGCCAGTGGGTGGACATGAAAGGGGGAGAAAGATTGGAGGATGACACGCAGCAAGGGGCCGCAGGTTGGTTTCAAACCGGGCCGCTGCAGGATTCAGCCAACATGGGGCAAACCCTCTTACTGGGGGCCTAGAGGCTGCCCCACAGCGAATAACTTTACATCTGAAGAGTTTAAAAACTTAAGTTCATTTCTAAAGAAACACAACAATAATAAAAGGCGACTTACTGTCGCACAGTAGAGGAATTACCTTGTAGTACAGTATATTCCATTAGCTGTTTAGGTTTATTTACTAATGTTAACCAACACAACGTTAGTTAACGTCGTGGATATACAGCAGACTATTACCATAGTGACTAGATGGATTTGTAGGCAAAGTTTTTTACCAGTAGTTGTGATGGAAAGCTTACACACATTAAATGAAATGTTGGGACCGTTTGGCCTAAAATCCCCATCTGCAAGTTGTAAGGTTGCTGATGAAAAGGTGAACCAGCATTTACACAGGTGCTACATTTTCTTTCCATCCATGTTGTTTTCAGACCCAGCTGGTTTAATGGTTAATAGTTTCTGGTTTGACTTTAATTCAGAAAATACTTAGATCACTATTGAGATTAAAAATAAAGTCTATGCTGTAGCTTGATGTTCCTACAGAAAACTATCATGTCCCTTTGTCTGTAACAATGAATTCTTCCCATACGCTTCTGAGACCAGAGGAGAGTTCAATTCAGTCCGTTGTGTCATGCATACCTGTATCCATTCCAGGTTGAATTAAATGACATCCTGACTGCTGGCTATTGAAGCAAAAAATTAGCCTGCCGGCCCAGCGAAAAGGTCAGCCCTAAGGGGGGGGGGGACGGTGGGTTACATTTCTCTAACCGTCAACTCCTGATGAAAGTGATTCTAGCTGCCAGCAGCCTTGACAAGCGCTAGACAAAGGAGGTAGGCCTGGTTATTTCAAGAGCAGGTAGGCGCCCCTCCATTTTCTCTAACAGAGATATAAGCTGGAATAGAGTTGGTGTGTGTCGCGAGGCAATGCAGTCACAACTCCTACTGTTTGTGCCGTTTGTTTTGTGTGCACACTTTATCCTTTGTGCTAACTGCAGCAAACAGATAGCATCAGACTCTGTCATTAGGTTAATTGAAAATCTGCACGCTTCTTGGAGACGTGCATGTTTGTTCAGTTTGTTTTTTTGTTTTGTTTTTTAACTTAGTATACTGATTAAGGGGATAAACACACAATGACAAAAGGAACTAGCTTGCAACTTTTTATTCATTTCACTAATTGGAAACATATCTGCTTGTTGTTCTTGACTTTGCTCCGTATCCGTTTTTTTTCGCCCTCATAGAAAGGTGGACGTTGTATACCTCATTGATATGAATTTAATTATTCAATAATTGTGTTCCCTTGGGTGTATTAACCCAAAGCAAATGAGAGTCACCTGACTTGGGAATGAAATAAGATGACTATGACCCTGTGTAAATGTAAATGTGCTGTATTTATATAGCGCTTTTCCAGTCTTAACAACTGCTCAAAGCGCTTTTACATCTACAGGAAACATTCACCATTCACACACATTCATACACTGTGGCCGGGGCTGCCGTACAAGGTGCCACCTGCTCATCAGATAAACATGCACACACATTCACACTCCGATGCGCAGCACCGGGGGCAATTCGGGGTTCAGTGTCTTGCCCAAGGACACTTCGACAATGACTGCAGGGGCGGGGATCGAACCACCAACCTTTCAATTGGCAGGCAACCGCTCTACCACTGAGCCACAGCCGCCCCTGTGTGATCAAATTTATTTTCAAACAGTTTTTAAATGAAACAAGATGGGCTGATGCACTTTGCAAGTTGACATGTCTGATTACAGCGCAGTGTGTGTCTTTCAAAAGGGGGGGATTCAATTTAAAGTTCTTTGGTGGTGCCAAACTAATCCAAACATGCCCCCTCCCCCCACCACCACACACACACACACACCTGTTTCCCAGAGTCAGAGCAGTGAATAATATATATAAACGAGTGGTGGAGGCAGAGGTGTTGGCATGGCTTGATAGACATGGCCGTCCATATTTGTTTATTTTTGGAGATAATCAGTCCTTCTACGCATGAACTCTTATCTCTCCCTGTGGAGGAAAAAAACAGCTGCAGATAAGAAGAAGATGCAAAAAGTTTCCGTTTGCTTGCGTGATGCGCAGTCTCAAATCTCCCTCTATCACTCCCAGGTAGCTTTTCAGGCTCGCGTGACCGCCTGTTATCAGCCCCGGCGTCGGGGGGGTGGGGGTCACGAGACAGCCAGCAGATTGCACGCCAGGCATTTTTCGCTCGTCACCCGGAGGATTTTGATACTTCCATCTCTTTAAAGAACTCGCAGATCCCACTGCCTCACCTGGAGTAAAGCAATTACTGAGAAGCGTCCTAACTGACGGGCTGCCAATCCAAACTCCTCGATGAGTTTAGATTCCCCCGCACTCAGTGCAATTCTTTTTAATATTTTGTTGACACTTGCCGTTCAAAGCATTCACATTACATTTTAAGAGCAAAGTAGTTTAATATCA
This sequence comes from Etheostoma cragini, assembly GCF_013103735.1. Lineage (NCBI taxonomy): Eukaryota > Metazoa > Chordata > Actinopteri > Perciformes > Percidae > Etheostoma > Etheostoma cragini. Next base: position 4,180,580 of record NC_048426.1, read on the forward strand.
GTGCATGAAGATGTTTTTCAAAGCAAATTTATTCAGAGGGAAATTTCCTTACACTGTTGACAGGTGCAACGCAGCTCAAAGAAATCATTTACATAACGGGCACAGTTAATAAATTGACAAATATCCATGCGCTATCAATCCACAGTCGTTTGGTTACCAGCACATTTGCGGTAGAGTCTCCGCTAAAGGAGCCCCATCATTAAAATCTCAGCCGGCCACCACACCACTGCTGCTTATTTCAAAGAAAATGTATCTGGACTTTGGTCTCTTCCTCCCCATTACACTGGGAAAGATCAGAAACTTTCCGTGTTTTTCAGGGGGCCATCCCTGGAACTGGCCCAGCACCTTCAAATGATTCACCCCATTAAGGAGCCAATCAGGTATAATGAAGCGCCGGGCAAACTCAGTGGCTGTGCCAGATAAATAATTTACTGGGACTTGTCATCCTTCTCCCATCGAGGTGCTGCAGTCCCAGAAGAGCGGCAAGACACATGAAGGCTTTTTGGGGTGGAGAGACTTCGCAAAGCTGGTGACACCCCCCACCCCGCTGCCCACCCTTCCTCTTCATCGAAGTCCACCTCCCACATCCTTTCCTCCCTCGCTTCCTCCTTCTCCTCCCCCCCTCAGTCACCCCCTCATCCTCAAATCAAACAGCCTTCCCTACCCCACCCCTCGTTCTCTTCTCCCCAACTGTCAGACGTTGGGAGATAGAGGGATGGAGCCGGCACCACTTCGTTACCAGCCTCTCACTTGGAGGTTTCAAACAGATTTCAGCTAATGAGGGAGCATTTAGAAACTCAGGGATGGGGAAACAGATTAACGGGGGGGGTGGTAGGCTACTTTACTGTAGTAGGCACGCGCACACACACACATGTACAATACACACACCAACATACAAAATCCGCTGCATCCTCACACCTTGTTTTGTGCACGTGAAACTTACACACACATGGGTAGTATACACTCACCTGTACACACTCTCTCTCACACACACAGCTCAGGGTTGTCAGTGCAGGTGAACAAAGTGAATAGGATATGTGACTGACAATAAAGATTTCTTTTAACATCAGTGGGAGGAAGGTGGGCAGGGCGCGGTGTGTGTGTGTATGTGTGTGTGTGTGTGTGTGTGGGGGGGGGGGGGGGGGGTAGAGTCTGGGGAGACAGGCTGCAGAAGTTCACATTACTCTGAGGGACCCGTCGGCTGCATATGCCATCTTTAATGATGAGGCCTCGCCAAACTGGCACCCAGTCAGCCAACCAGGAGAGTGCAAAGTGAGTGAAAAAAAAACTCCTGCAAACCTATTATTTTAAACCTCTGTCTTTTTTCCTCTTCCTTACCCCCCACCCCCAGCCTGTCTATTTCCTTTAAATGTGAGTTTTAATAGACACTGCTAAATTTCCTCTGCCGACTCCTTAAAGTTTAATTCGCCCACTTTTCTTTTACTACTGCATCCCCATCATGGAGTTACAACGGCAGCAGCAAACAGGGCATTATTATTTAATATTATGAAAACAGTCTTTCTAGATGAAGGGAAGGGGGAAGAGAGGACCGGCTTTGGCAATATTTTCATGGCGAAGTTATAATGGCAGGTTGGGAAGTGAGCAAGACAAGACCTACTTTTCTATGACACTAACCCTCTGTGTTAACTGGCAAGGCTTATTTACTGTATGCAGGAGACTCAGTGTTTTTCAATGGTTATGTGAAAAGTTGGTTGGAGGTGAACTGAAGGTGAATGTTTGAGATTCTTGGCAAAATAAAAAAAAAAGTTATATTTGTGTCCCCAGCTTCGGATACCAAGTTCTGGCTCAGTATCCGTAGCTGGGGAGCTTTTCAAAAGACATGACTTCACAACTTGGGAAGTTGTTCTTCCCACTTCACTTGTTCATGAGCTTTAAAAGTCGTAATGTGGAAACAACCTTGGGCGCTACAAAGAAGATAGCTGTTTCCTGTATGTGCGTGACAACACAGAGCAAAAGAAATTACATGAGTGAAGCACAATTGCCCATCGTGCAATGTTAACAAAAAATTTAAAGAAATTGTTTGTGTACCCTCCCTGTGTTTTCTATGAATTGAACGAGTGGTTTTTCTGTAGTCTTGCTGAAAGACAGACAGGTGCGCCAATGTGACGGCAAAATGACGTACATCTTGCTGGCGTTCCACGAATATAGCTGCAACTACTCTATTTTTTTCAGCGGCGCGTGACAAAGCGGAGACAGGAAGCCTGAACGAGTTTGAGGGCAACCTGATGCCAGTATCTCAGAGGGACTGCAGGGCTCTCTTGTAAACTCACCGGGTTAAGATGAGTTCTTTTATGGTGAGCGAAAGGCTAGATCTCACCAAGTAGGTCATCCAATCAAATCAAAACATTGACAATTGACCCAACCAACCTCCCTACGAGGAATGTCCCCCTTACATACTACTCTGTAAACTCTGTAAACGTCTAGAGGCTGCTTTCCCCGGTACGTTGTACACACATGCCGAAGGGCGCCTTTTTCGTCGCATCAGACGTGGACGGCCACTGTCCGAACGTCCATATTTTACGCATTCGGAGTGAGAACGGGATGCTAATACACTGGGCAACAACAAGATATCACCAGGCATACTGACTATTCTGCTGCCAAAGTTTGGATATACAGACCGAAAGATCCAGAACAGTGTACAGGCCATAAAAGTGAGTTTTTAAAGCCAGAACGCTAAAGTCCTATGTACACCGATAAATTAGTATCGCCGATCTTACTCGTTGCTCCTTTAAATAATGGCTCGACGTCCCCCTGACTCCTCTATCTGATTTGAAGTGTTCTGTCCTGGTGGCATCATTACTGTATGGCTCAGAATAGAACGGGCATTGAACACACACCCACTCACCTACACACACACACACACACACATAAATGCAGTGTAGCTTTCCAGCAAACACTCAGTTGGTCCCTCTCTCTCTAATTAGTAATTAACACATTCTTTTGTGCAGGCCTCTCTTTATTTATAGGCCCTCGCTTGCCAAACAGCAGATCGCCGCGCCAGGATCAGATGGAAGCAGAGCGTGAGGTGAGCTGGGAGCCTCGGCCACTTGATAAACAGTGTTATAGTTCAGGACTAATCGACTGATTAGCCAAACAGCTCGTAATGGCTTTTCAAACGAGCGGGTCAGATCACGTTGAAGTGCCTTCATTAAATCCATTGTTGCTCTCCGGTTTGACACGGTTCACTTTGTATAACACACTTGCATTTGGAAAGGTTTTTCTAGACTCAAGTCTGTTGGCTCTAAAAAGTTGGTATGTGATGTAGTTGGACAGCTGTTATTTGAAAAATGGTCTAAGACCCTTCATGAAGATTGTCTTGTCTTTGAGCAAGCCAGGTTGAGGTCAAAAACAGCTCCCCAATCTGAGTTTGACAGTGTAAATTCTTTAGATGAGTGTGGGAAATTCGGAGTGAAGGAAAAACTGAAACAAATGGCCAAAGCTCAGAAACAAACCGGCACTAATGCCATTCAATACCAAACGATTGAAGACACCGAGTGTGAAAATATCTGTAAGACAGTTTTGGAGCAGATGTGCTTTTTACTCTACAACAGGACAGACGTTTCGTCTTGCTTCCAGTCTCTGTGCACCCAGAATAAGTCGGGACACAAGCACATTTCTCCAAATCTTTAACTGTTTCTTTAGAAAAACTGTATGAGGTGATCTTAAGTTCCCATAGAACTTCTTGTTCCACTGAAAGAGGAGGAGGGAATACATGTCTCACCTCTCCTTTCAATCGGCTTTTGCTGTCACACACACACACACACACACACATACTTCTTCCTCTGTGAGAGTGGTAATCAGGCTGGATGGCTGATTCTTTTCATGAATTTTAGTATCTCCTTATTTCAGGCTTTGCTGCCTCTCGGCTGCCATTAGTCCCCCGCAGGCGACCGAGCCCATCTCTCTTGCACGCCACTCCTTTTATGAGGTTTTCCTTCGCGCACAGCATTACTGCCTTCCAGGCGTCCTAGGTTGGGCTTTCATATACAGACCAAATCTGTCATTCCTCTGTCAGAATGCCTCCCTCTTGACGTTTATTTTTTATTCTCTAACAGACATATCACCCTTTTTAAAGTGGCTCTGTTGAACTGATTTAAGGCGATAACAAAACATACTGTAGTCTACCATCAGAAAACATACGCATGTATATTGTATAGCAGGGTGTCTCAGATTTTATGGAGTCTGGGGCTGCAGTGTTTGAGTCGGGGGAGTCATTTTGTGAATGATGGACTGTGAGTCAAATGCTGGAGAGAAGAAATGTGAGGATGGAGAAGATGGCAGATAGGGATGTTCAAACAGCGGTGGCATTAAAAGGAACAGTATGTGTGTGAGCAAGAGGGATTCTACAAACATATGACTGACCCATATCTGTTTTTCAATGTTGACGCTTGTCCTTCAGCCCAATATCTCTCAATTTCACAAGCAACGTTTAGTGCTAATGCAGGAAGTGGAGTGCCAATTATTTTACAAACTCTTTTTTTTTTTATTATAGTTGCATAACCCTAACCACACCTAGTTTGACATAATGATGTTCCCCTCAACTCAACCATACTGTAGTTACTTACATGCAGATACTGCTGAGTAAAAAAATATAAAAGACATTGGCATTAAATCCGTTTTATAAGTAACCTACGTACGTTGCAGTAAATACAAACATGACCTTTTGCAGCGTCATTCAATATTCCATTATGGGCTGGATATTTCCAAGGGAGATCTGCCAACAATCACCATTTTTGCCAGTATTTACATCTTTGTCTGCTAAGACTGCTAGCAGCTTTGTATTGCTGTGCTTAGGCCCAGCGGTGCTTTGAGGTAAATGCTAACATCAGCACGCTAACATGCTCACAATGACATTGCTAACATGCTGATGTTAATCAGGTATCATTACCAGCTGCGACACTGGTATTGTGTTCACCATGTAAGAGTCTATGTCTGTGTGTGTGTGTGTGTGTGTGTTCATGCGTGCAAGAGATTGTGTGTGTGTGTGTGCGTGTGTGTGTGTTTGTGTGTGTGTGTGTGCGTGTTTGTGTGTGGGTGTATGTGTGCTTGCATGTACGTCATTATTGGAATATGTGGTCCTGTCTGCCTGTCTGTCTGGGTGTCTTCCTGTCTGCTGTCTGTCTGCCTGCCTGTCTTTTTGTCTGTCTGTCCGTCTGCCTGTCTGTGTGTCTGTATGTCTGTCTTTCTGCTTGTCTTTCTGTCTGTCTCCCTGTCTTTCTGTCTGTCTGT
>NC_048426.1:4185929-4218497 GCF_013103735.1 Etheostoma cragini
TGTCTGTCTGTCTGTCTGTCTGCCTGTCCGTCTGTCTGCCTGTCTGTGTGTCTGTATATCTGTCTTTCTGCTTGTCAGTCTGTCTGTCTGTCTGCCTGTCTGTCTGTCTGTCTGCCTGTCCGTCTGTCTGTCTGCCTGTCCGTCTGGCTGTCTGGCTGTCTGTCTGCCTGTCCGTCTGTCTGCCTGTCCGTCTGGCCGTCTGGCTGTCTGTCTGCCTGTCTGGCTGTCCTACCTGTCGATTGGTTGGGGTTAGGCCTTGACCTCAGCTGGTTAAGGTGTGGCTAGCCGACTGGTCAGGGGACCTAAACACATCGGGGTACATTACCTTGCATGGACGCCAGGCCGATAGTAGCGTGTGAATGCTATTGAAGGGTGGGTCTTGCCTAGAAGTTGCGTTTTTACCATCCTAGTTTAACATTTGCTAACTGGCACTTAACACAAAGTACAGCCAAACAACGGACAAGTCTTTAAACGTTTTAGATGTAAAGTCATTTGCTGTCAAAGTAATGCCAAAATGAATGGCAGTCAATGGAATGCTAACGGCATGTGGCTTGTTCCATAAGGGTTACGCTTTGTGGATATTGGCTTACCCACTCGGACAGACAAACGTTGCCAGGTACCGCTAACATGGTTAAAAACTTGAGCCAAGACTCATTATGGGACACTGCAGCTCTTCACTGTATGACATACAGTCTATACTAGGCTACATACGGCAAAGGTCACAGCTGGGTCGGGGCACCCAGAAAAAAACATGTAGTGTATGTATGTAACAGCCCTGGGTACAGTCATGTTTGCTCGTGTTATATCATGGCATGGTTTAATGTTTCTCTATGTGGCATCTCTGCTGTTCTCAGTGACCTTTTCTTTAATTAGGAAGGATCTAATAGACTGATGTGAATGAGTTTTACGCTGTGGAGAGAGAGAGAAAGAAAGACAGCTTTAGCATAGCGCATGATTAAACAGAGTGGGCTTTATATCGCAGAAGGAAATATAATATGTTTAGGGTTGGAAAAAAGGGAGTAAGGGAATGTAGCAGGGTAGGAAATACATGGGCTGACTGAAGATTGAAAAATACTTCCAGCAGAAAAGTTTTCTTTTGACAAATCATTAGTACGGGGCAAATTGTTCTTGTTCTTTAGTCTCAGCTATCGGTCATATTGTATTTTTTAATACAGTAGAGTCACCATGGAGATACAGGATACACATGGGGCAGACAGCGGGTATAAATGTTTGAGGTAAGGCTGGAGAGAAATTGGACATTTGTGACAAGTGAACTGAAAGGAGTGTGACATTCTCGACAGTCTATGTACAATGAAATTGAACCAGCATAAAGAGCATGAGACAACTTTTTTGTGATATTGATGAAATATCACAAAAGTCATAAAACACATCAGCTTTTCTTATTCATCAAAATAATGCAGCAAAAGTCTGAAACCGATAAGAAAAATGTTGCTCAACTATTATATTGGAAGTTTGAGAAGATATTCAGAAAAATCTTTTTGTGGGTTTTATAACAATGAGTCCTGAAATAAATACTTGATAGACACAGATGGCAAATGTTGATACATACCTGTAAATAAATGCTAAGAACAAACCTATTTTGAACATGTTTACTGAATACAAATATGCATCATTACTGACTGAAGCATATTCTTTGTTTCAACCTCAATAAGGTACACATATTAGGAAAACATATTGGCTTTCTTGTACTGTTAAGGTGGAAGGGGAAGACAAAGAGAAGTTAAAAATCTGAGAGAGGAGAGTGAGAGAGGGAGAGAGGAAAGAAGTTCTGAACCACTCAGAGAGAGCGAGAGATGGTGCACAGAAACACCTCAGCGGCAGAACGAGGCAGGTGTTTAATTTGAGAATTAAGACAGTGTGAAAGTTCATAAGTATGCTAATGGCTCTGTGCCTCAGTCTGCCAGATGAAGCTTCCTCGTCCGCTCAGGAGGAAGAAATCCACCTGAAACGCTGTCAGAATAATGCACAGGAAATTTTCATCGCCATTCATGCTTTCATGGGGGAAAAAAAACCAAAACATTTAGTAGCACCGGCTGCCTGACCATAAAGCATCATCAACCATTACAGTTAAGTTATTTCACTAATCGGTCTGCCCGCTGGTACTGGATGAGCCCTGCTCAGGCCTGTCAAATCATTTGTCTTACAGATGAAAAAATTATATTTACAGAGTAGGCCTAGGACACAATGGAAGCAACACACACACGCACATTGGAACATTATTCCGTACTTCCTTCCTGTAAGTTGTTTCCCCATAAAATCTACCCCAACGAATGGAAATAAATAATACCACACAAAACACACCCAAATTAGAATTACTTCATGTAACTGTAATTTTGGAGCATGATGCAAAAATGTAATTCTACAATCGCAGTATGGAGCTTAACTGAGAGAAACCAAGGGGCTGATCCTGGTTCAGTGCTTAACCTCACAATCACTAGAGGACAGAGAGGCTAGCTGTGAGTGAGTGATAAATCAGTCAGTCAGTGAATGTGATACAGAGACTGTGAGTGAGCGTGATGCAATGTCATTTCAAAATCAGCTTGCAACAAGTCTTCTAATGTGTCCCCTGTGTAAATGAATATGTGCAGTGTGTGTCAAGCTGGAGAAAGTGCAGTGTGTCCCTGTCAGAGCTGGCACTGGGGGTCTGTGGTGTGGGGAGGTGTGGATGGCTGGGACGGCCGGGTGTCTGCAGGGCCTCGGGGTGGGGCCTGTCCTCGTTCCTGCAGATTTATGGTCCTCAATAAGCATCTACACACCGGCTGCCAAGAACCGAGTCAGCGGCTAATTAAACCTTTCACTGGAATCCCTGTGAAGTCGCAGACCCGCCGACAGCCCGCCAGCAGCCAGTCGCATACCTCTCCACACCGCAAACACACCACTTACACACACTGGATCATGTGTGTGTGTGTGTGTGGGGGGGGGGGCTATCTATACGTACTATACAAGCTCAGGCATGGAGTTACAGTACAGTCCGCAGACATATCATATGCAGTAATGAAATAGAGTGGGGCCTCATTTCTCTCTCTCTCTCTCTCTCTCTCTCTCTCTCTCTCTCTCTCTCTCTCACACACACCCACAGACACACACAAACTTGATGAAGTTTGTCACTATTTTTTGACATCCTAGTCCCATCTGTCCTCTTCAGAAGAATGATGTCTGCATAACGATAGTGTGCTTGCAGGCATCACTAGACTACTTGTACTGTAATGTTGTATATTGTAGCAAGTGAGTGTAGTAAGTGTGCTGCTCGAAGAAAACCTCAACTTTTCAAAGTAAGAACTCTATTTAAGTCTGTTGTGGGAAATTGTGTTGTAATCATAGAAATAAAATGGATTGAACAGCATTTTCCATTCAATTCAACGTAGCGAAAGCAGCAGGGTTAGGCCTCTCCTCTCTCAACTTAGCTCCTATGGCGCCATTTTAATGCTACGAAGCACTCACCCGCCGTTAGCATTCCTTTGACCGCCATTCATTTTTAAGTCACTTTGACAGGAAATAACTTTACATCGGAAGCATTAAAAGACTCTATTTGTCCGCTGTGTATCTGTGTATAACTTAGTCTGACATTTTTTATCTAGCGCCATCATCAGGTTACATTCTCATGTGTCAAATACTTTGGCTCATGAAAAAAAATCAGCAACAGTCAAGAAAGTTGGTAGCAGTTGCTCAGCCTGTAGGGACTTGTCTTGGGAAGCGGAGAGTGGTTGGTTCATGTCCAGCCCCGTCACTTTGACACCTATCCACTAATTCATGTCTACGTGTGTCTATCTCAGACCTGTTTGTGTAAAGATTAATTAACAACAGAGTGTTAATATTTAGTTAATACGGATCAGATAAAGTCCTTCTTCTTCTGCTTCTTCTTCTTCTTCTTCTTCCTACATTCGGCCTCAGCTGAACTTTGTGTTTACTGCAAACAGTATCATGCAAACCTTCTAATCTAAGACAAGCATGGTAGACAGAGCGGCTGGCGTAGCTGCAAATGCATAGATCCTCAGAGAAGTTTTAAAGAGTGTGGATTCCTTTGAGCTATCAAACTGGATGAAAGTGTTTGCTTTGTGTCGGGGACTCACCCTCCACCTGAAGACAAAACCTGCTATTCCCCACTGAAAACACCCAGAAGACTTGTCTGCATCTGTACAGCCTGTGTGAAAGGGAGAGAGAGAACCCCAGAGGCCACAGGGAAAATCGGTTGTAGTTTCCAAAAACAAAGCCTGGTGAGACTGCGGACCATCACTTTATGCGCTCACACATGCATACTGACAGCACCACCTCCAGTGTCAGCCCAACCCGCTACATAACTGCTACCAGAGCGCTCTGTGAATTCCTCGAAGACTGAACTGAAGCGTGTTCTCTCCAGGTTGACATTTGCTCTTCAAACCCACCGCTGGTTGAGCAAACCTTTACCAAAAATGATTCCAATTAACATCCACAGTCTATCTTTGCTTTAGTGTGAAAAGCGTGTACATTAGCTCCCAAAGGTCAGGCGTTGAAGGGATATGCTAATCTTTGGTGGATTGTTTCATAAAGGTTGCTTTATGTCATCAATACATAACGTGATCTCTGATGTTTTCATGTTTGGTCGAAAAATTGTACTTATTTCACGCATAAATGGATCCTGTCTATGTTCTGCAAAGACCATGTCATGACCCAATGTGAAATTTGTGAAATCCATAAAGTAATAAACTTTTCTCATTACAAACAATAACAGAAGATGGAAATTATTTCAAACATGTTTTAGCTATCTGTGGCTGTTTGATTGCTAACATTAGCTCTTAACTGACAGCCTTTGTTGTGTTTGATGCTGACTTGTAGCCAGGAGGGAACCAACTTGGTTAAGTAGGTCCATTTTTACTGTATTGACAATACAGAAGTCTCTCGTTAGCATCTTGGAGGCTACTTGCATGCGCAACTCACATCTGCAGTCGACTCACATCGGGTAGTGACAGATCATGTTAGGCGACTGACAGTTGAAGCACTTCAAGGACTCTTCTTTTGGTTTAGTAGTCAGTACAACAGACTAACACTTATTTTAATAAATGCTGATAAAAACTTTGATAAAAAGTCAAGCCTGTGGACAACCAGTACAAATTAAAATTGGAGAAGTTAACCATGACTCCCAAGTTGCATTTCGGTCAGAAACATCCTGTCACAGAGTACTTTTTTTGCCTGTGAGTATATCCTACACTCTGTAAACAGTTCCAATGGTTTGGAAAGTCCCAAATAATGCTGTCCTTCTGATAGGGACGTCGGACCCAAAAACGCTTCTGTGTGTCGGTTCAGAGGGCATGGACAAACAATGTGAGTCATTTGATTATTTAAATGCGTGTCAGTTATGGGCTTTTACATACAGAGGGTTCCCACCATATAGTGTGTACCCTGGTCTGTTGGACCTGTGGGTGGAGAATTGTGTGTCCCTGCCTCCATGTCCCTGCCTCCATTACACAACTGTGAGTCTGGAGAGAATCTCTTTACCTTCACTAATCGTGTTGAGCAGACTCGCTCACAGACTCAATGGTAATGGCTGGAAATACTTGGATGTCACATCATATGTTTTACACATGGCCTCTTATCGACATGAATTGGAAGAAAATCCACTGCGGATGGATGTTAGAAGAGGTTAATGGACACATTTCAGCAGAACATGCTGTATTTACTGCAAGTGTACAGACCTACCAGAGGACCAACAGCTAGAAATCTAACTGAAGACTGGATAATAATAGATTTTCCAAAGACGGATGATTAAAACTAAACCTTGTTGCCCTGCCTTTCGGATGAGCAACCTGGCCTCATCCAGAGATTTCTCCAGATGACAGGGTGTGGTTTCGACAGCTTCCTTTTGTTTCCACACATCTCTTTGAATCCAGTGATGAATCTTAGCTCAGATGTGCTTTCTTGATTCCTTAAGACAGGATTAAAGATGAAGGAAGACATCCTTTACCCGTTATCTTTTTTCTTCCTCCCTTCTGACAAGCTGTGAGCAACAAACGACACAATAAAGACGAGTGGATGAGTTATAGAAAAGAGCAACGTCTCTACTTTAGATTTAAGCAACATAACTAGAAATCGGAGTGGAGATGGGGAAGAGATGTCAGGGTTTGTGTGTCCACATCTACCCTTGTGTGTGTTTGTGTGTGTCTGTGTGTACAGGACTACATTCAGGGGCAGGGTGACTCCTCCTCTTCCTGATTTTGAGCGTTTCTCAGATGTAGGCTTTTATTTTTGTAGCTCTGGCCATCATTTCTATTAGCTATGATACATTGTCCTCACCAAAGTGATTACAGAGATCTTGGAAAAGGATTACTCTCTCTTTCAAGGCGCCCAGAGAGCTCAGTTGGTAGAGGCGCCCATTTATAGAGCTTTACTCCTCAACGCAGCGGGCCTGCATTTGACTCCGAACTTGGCCCTTTACTGCATGTTGTGCTCCATCTCTCCTCCCTTCCCTCCCTTTAACCCTCATGTCGTCCTCGGCTCAAATTGACCCGTCTTCCTATATCAATGTTCTTTTTAACTACCCAAAATAACATGATTGATTCCACACAACACTCTTTCACAAGTACAAATCTCTACTTTCATCAATTGTTGGGGCGTCTTAATCAATTTTATAGCATTTAAAAAACAAATTGAAGTGCTTTTGAAATAGTATTGAGTAAAACATATTGGACATATTTTCTTTTATTTTTGTCAAAATAATTTACAAATTTCTGCTTTTCTAACTCAAACATAATTTCCTATGAATGAGGTTTAGTTACCATACATTCCACGAACAACTGTAAAACTAAAGTTAGCGTTACATAGTGTTAAAAGTAAAATAAAAAAAAGTGACAAACATCAATAGAAAGCATCAACAAAAGTGTTGATTTTCAATTTTTACGGGAAGACAAACCCAAGGGTTACGCAGTCCTGTCAAATAAAGGCCTAAAATGGCCCAGAAATTATCTTAAAAAATACAATGCCACCACATTCCAAGATCTTAGGGATTACTTTGGTTTGGAAAACTGCATCACAATCCCAAAGTTGTTCTACGCTCGGAAGCTCCAGCTAGTTGTTGATATTGTTCCCCTGTGCTCCTTCCAGCTGTCAATCAAGCATGGACCCGGGCTCAGCCACCATGAGACTTGGAGGCTGGGGGAGCATTTTGAATATTTTCCAAAAATATCTTCCTTTCCGCTATAAAAACTTATTCAAACAATTTAAAATCAGTTTGGCATTCTTTAAAAAAAAAGGGAGACAATGGTTCCTGGTCCTTTGATCGTTGAAATGAATGCATTTGCGTAGTGAAGTGCAAAATATTGAAAATATCATCTTGGAGGCTTTAATAAATAATGTGTACGTTTTTTTAATGAAACATTTAGTATATAGCTCATCTTGTTCTGCTCCCTTAGTGTATCAAGTATTTTCTCACTATTATTTGCTCTGTGATTGGACCAAAAATACATTTTTATAGTGCGCGCTCATCACTTCTCAATCCAGACGCAAGAGAAACAAAAGGAGGAATGTGTGTGAGAAACGCAGAGAAAAAGATGCACAGGTCACACTAGTGCTTGACTAAGTGTGTGTGTGTGTGTGTGTGTGTGTGTGTGTGCGCACAGGAGGCCATGTTGATGTTCTCCCTGTGACATGTTGTTTATCACAATGCAGAAATCTTATAATATATTTAAAGGACCTTTGAAATGATTATGAGCTTTTGGCCCACGAGCCCCCGAGTAGTGGAAAACAAAAAGAAGGAAGCGAGAGAGCATGAGGCAGAACAGGGAGAGAGAGGGGAAAGGAGAACAGGGGGGCGGGTGGCAGGGAGGGAGGGACGACAAGAACGCATCTCCAGAGCAAAACAAAAGAAGAACAAACAAATGCATGCCTTTTAGAGAAACAAGATAATAGAGGAAGAGGAAGGGGAAAAAGCAGGAGTGTGGGGGGGGGGGGGGGGGGGGGGGATCTTTGTTGTTGCTAGCTGTCATCGGCTCACACTGCCTCTTTTTGCTTCCTCGTTTAATTTTTTTCATCGACACAAAATTTGAGACTCAAAGGCACCATTTGAGGCCAGAAGAAAAACACATAGAGCTAAAGAGCGCGCCGAGAAGGTGGCGATGGCAGCATTTGAAGTGCTCGGCTCTGTGAGATGCATTCAGGGCCTTTATGCTTAGCAAGAATAATAAATTCTACTTAAACAACACGGGGAGAGATGGGGGTGGAGAAGGCATGATGATCAGAGCGGAGCGGTGGAGGTCGAAACCCAGATTATCAGGCCTGTTTCAGGAGGCGGATTACAGAACATTAGAGTGTTTCAGCTGATCACAACAGCAGGTAGCATCACTGACTTTCACCTCCAAATCCATATTACATACAGGGCGCGTCACAGCTGCAAACGGCGTACAGGCATTCACTTTCTTTTGTGAAAAACAGGCTGACGCTTATGTGGACGCAGGACTGACGGCGCAGATTACAAATAAAGGGAGACAGGCAAAGTAGTGAGGGGTCTCAGAGAAGAGACAGCGAGAGAAAACGATCATTTTAAGCTGCACACTATTTAATTCCCCAAAATAACATGATTGATTCTACACAACGCTCTTTGGTAGAAATCTGTACTTTCATTCATTTTGGGGCGTCTTAGTCAATTTTATAGCATTTGAAAAACAAATTGAAGTAGTTTTGAAATAGTATTGTGTAAAAGTTGACATATCCAGTCTATGATTATCCATCAACATCCATTCCTTTAATTTTAGTCTAAATAATTCCTAATTTCTCATTTCTAACTCAAACAATAGGTGTAATTTCCTATTAATGAGGTTTATTGACCATAAATTCCAACAAAACAAAAACTGTACAAGTTAATGAGTTAGTGCAACGTAGTGTTGAACATTGAAAAAAGCGTCAAAAGTGTTAAACAAATGTAAAAAAAACGATTTTTAAAAAGCGTCAACAAAAGTGTTGATATTTAGCTTTTTTTGCAAACTTGGCTGCCAGCTTGGCTACTAAATATGCCGGTGCATGACGACACTGGACCATGCCGGTGCTGTCTGCCTTCTTTATTCTGTCTCCTCACTCAGTATTAGGCTTCTGAAGATGTACCCCCCCCCCCCCCCCCCCCCCCCCCCCCCCCCCCCCCCCCCCCCCCTCGACATTGTATTTGAATGGACCTCCTATAAGCTTTGAACTGTCACATTTACCCTCGGCTTAGTGAACAGCTCATTTGCATTTTCAGTGCAAAGAGCCAGAGGCAAGAAGGGGAAGGGGAGTGAAAAAGACTAACATTTGGGCCACCAAAAATGTTTTTTTTTTTAAGGGTCTTGGAATTTGGCTATACAAATGTTGCTTTTTCCAAAGGAAACCCTTCTGTATATATAGAAAAGACAGGATTCCTTATCTAGTAAACAGCAATAGTAAATATATTTACGAGTGGTGTTTACTAGTTATTTTCTTACTAAGTATTTCTTATCCAATTCCTCAATAATCAGTGGAATAATCGGTGGAATACTTACTAAAGAATCAATAGCTGCAGCCAGCCCTAGTTGTGTTTGCTGTCTTTTGTTTTATGTTTTTTTTAATGTTTGTTTTTGTTATCAAGCCCCCTTGAGCGTGTTTCTCTTTTTTAGTAAAGAAATGTGGAAAGGTAACAATTGGTACCCTATGACGTGTGGCTATGTTATGATGAAGCGCTGTCTGATCAAGAGAGTGCACATTCACAGCTTAGAGCAGGGGTCTTTAACCCTTTTCAGCCTATAAGCCTATCCTCAGTGGGGATTTATATTTGCTAATAATATGTTGGATGCAGTGGTAAAACTTTCAAAAATTACACAATAAATTGGAGGCCGTCTTGCACTGACTTTGTGGACCCCCTGTTGAAGAACCCTGGCTTAGAGGAAATGCACTTCTTATTGTGGCTGCACTGTGGATATGATTTTTCTTTCAAACTTTCTTTTCTGATGTGGTGATGGCAGTAACACTCAATCCGTAGCATGAAAATCAACTTTTTTCTTAGCATACACGCTGAGTGCGGCTCATGCCGAACACCGAGGCTTCCCGATCAAAAGCCAATACAACTTTTTAAAACTTCATCACAAGTCTTAGAATAGTGCAACTGACACAAACAATGGTTGTCCTGATATCTTTATAAATACTGTTAAAGTAGCTGTACATTTTTATGCAAACTTGTATGTACTTTTCTTTCCCTTGTATTTTTTCATCTTTAATTTTGGAAAATGTATTCTTTCCTATTTGTTATTTATTCTTTCTTGTATTAATCTGTATGTGTGCAGTGTGTCTGATATTTTGCTGCTGTTGCACTGACATTTCCCTAATTGGGATCAATTAAAAAATCTAATCTGTCTAATCTAATAATCCCCTCAAACTGAGGAGACCAGGAAGGAAAAGTAGTGTCCTAAAACTTATGTAAATGTAATGATTAATTGATTATTATAATTACCGGAATCCGCTTGTAAAATCAAGGGCTTTACTCTGGTGTGAAAGCAATCTGATTGAGGGATTTGCATCTATATAAATGGTGGTGTCATCAGTGTAAAATGTGAATGTGTGCTGCTTTTGTTGCAGATCATTTTGTTGCAACTTTTGCAGATCATAATCATTTTTGAGAATGGAAAACTTGTGCAGCCACAGACGTGGGATGGAAAGAAAACAACGCTGGAACGAGAAATTCAATGCGGATATCGTCCAAACCCTCCTTTCCAGCACCTTGGAGTAGACTTTACCAGGGAGGCTGAGAAGTGTGATACCCCTGTAATTGGCACACACCCTCTGGTCCCCCTTTTTGAAGAGGGGAACCACCACCCCGGTCTGCCACTCCTTAGGCACCGTCCCAGACTTCCACGCAATGTTGAAGAGGCGTGTCAACCAAGACAGCCCCTCCACACCCAGAGCTTTCAGCATTTCTGGACGGATCTCATCACCGTAACATTCAGTAATTTGCATTATTCACATATTAATAGCAATTTGAACGATGACCAAATGCAAGAATCAGTCACCCGCCTTAGAAAAGTGGCATCAAGTCATGTTGAAAGTAAGACCATGACCTTATGGGGCGGGGAAGTTAAATAGAAATAATGTTCCATATGCACCATAAGGCCATAATGTTACTGTACCTCTCTTGAGAGTTGAGCCTGCACTGGAAGCGAGTCCCCAGTGGAAGTCTGCAGCCAGACCCCTCTCCGGACTTCGGTGTACGGAATCTCGTCTATTCTTCCAAAATGCAAAGCTAGTATCCAAATAAGTTATGGTCAAAGCTACATGGCATTTTCTCTGGTTTACCTGGGCTTAGATAGAACCTCCTGCAACACTAAAATTGATCGGCACTCTCTCTGCTGTAAGTCACTTGAAAAGTTTGGTTTTCTCTGAAAGTCATTTTAAAAATCACGTTTTATTTGGAAAGTGCAAAATATGATGTTTGTGCCAATTTAAGCTATTAATCTAAAAACAAGACATTCATTTTTATCATGCTGAGCTAGAACCACTCCATTCCGCAGATTAACTTTTTACTTCCAGTGAAGTTCCGCTTATGTTTCATATGTCACATGTATATATATATATTTATATTCAGTTGTCTTCTGCATGCTAATATATGGTTTGTTATGAAACAAAGATTATAATGTTGATTATAACAAAGAAAGACTGCGCCTTTACTGGACTCAAGCTACTATGATGAACCATGTTTAAGCATGTTGGAGTATATTGTTGTGGATTTAATATTATAGCAACATAAACATGATTTCAGTAGCCATGGGATATGACAGTTGCAAAACTTCCCATTGTGTATAGCTTTAATGAATGCACATCACATTTAAATGTTGTAAAGCTATAACATAACAGAGACACTAATTCAATTTAGTTTGTTTTCTGCACATCAGCAGCACTTGCTGACTGTCCCTGGGAACTTTAAGGAGGGGAATGCTTCGTCTTCCATCTTCTTTTTTTCCTCTCTTTCCTTCGGTGACTGAACACAATAGCTCTCTGCCCGGCCCTGCCAATCCCACAATGCCTGGCGGTGGGTCTGGCAATAATTCAGGGCAGGACTAAACAGCTGGCTGCCTGACAGGAGAGCTGCCAAGAGCTGGCATCGAGCGGCAGGCTGCTAACCCTTTCACATTTTTAATTAGACCCACACAGCCATGTCTTTGAGCCATCGTAAATATACCGATGACACGCCGAGCATCATTTGTTCAGAAATATTTGCTTACAAAATACTGGGCTCCAAGTTTTTTTCCTTAGCATCAAACTTGCAAGAATGTCTTCCTATGTCAGATATACAGCAGCTAGACAGGGTTTTAATGGGCGGTGAAAGATTGTTGCTCTGTTAAAGAAATCTTTAGTGTTAAGTTAAGTTATAAATACTGCGTACTAGGGACACTGGCAATGGCCTGCTTTTCCTCACTGTTTCACTAGTTTTCCTCCATAATAATGTTTGGATCCAATTAACAGATTGCTCGACTTTTTTTAACCATTCATTTCTTCACCTGTGAAACACTCAGAACAGCTTTTAAACCCTTCACCCTGCAGGCCCACAGAAGCATATTGTACATCAGCATATCATCACAACACCAGGCTTTTTCATTGACCTGTAGAGAGAGAGAAAGCCTGTCCAGCTCCACAGGTCGTGGCCACGGGGGTACCACGGGGGCCGGGAGTATGAAGGAAGTCCAGGAAACAATAGGAGCGAGGTGTTTACCGGAGCGAGGGCACCATGTGCAGGAGGGATTACCACAGCATTATGACTGCAAGGCGCCCTGCCATCTGGACACACAGCGCAGAAAAGGCAGGCTATAATGAGTTTGCAGAAAAAGAGGGCTGATGAAAAGGACAAAATGTGGGATGGATGCTTCTGTCCAACTCAGAGATGGAACAGGTGAGATACATTTGCTGTCTTTCATAGGTAAATGGATATGGTAGGCATATTTATTGCTCTTTGCATTTAGGCCTAAAGACATGGAGGTAATAATGGTCAGTCCAGAACTTCTGTAAAGATCAAGATATCTCAGCAACGACTGTCTCGTGGCAGGATTTCCATGAAACACCACATCAAATATAAAATGAAGTTAACTGTTCACACAATACAAAAGCAGTAGCTTTTTAAATCTTCTGGATACATGGTTAAACATTATTTTCTCTTAGCAATCCCCACCAATCAGTCCCGAAACGTTGGCTACTGCAGGACTGCTCTCCATCTATCGGTGCCAAGAAATGTTTCTGGTGATCCGAATACAATGGAAAACTGGCCAGCAGCAAAAAATGTTCATCTGTGTCTTCATCTTGCCCGGCGTAATCATTTTTGTATGTTCCTCAAATATAACATTTACAAATATATTGCTTCCTGCATGAGGACCGTTGAGAATGAGAATTTCACTGGACTCAGATGGAGACAGGCAGGTCTGGAAGAAGTGTAACCCATCTGGAACATGACCGCTGCAGGAAGGAGATGACCCTTGGACCACAGTGTGTGTGTGTGTGTGTGTGTGTGTGTGTGTGTGTGTGTGTGTGTGTGTGTGTTGTGTGACAGGGCCAAGGGTTTTGGCATGCCAGTGATGTGTGTGTCACATGGAGGCAGTATGGGCTGGTTAATGTTCACGTCCAGCTGGGATCACATCTGGACTCCAGGAAGAGGGACAAAGGCTGAACTCTTTGGCCAGCTCTAAAGTGACTGTACTTACTGTATCAGAAATAAATTCCTAAATGAGATTAAAGCAGTGGTCTCCAACCATGTGCCATCCAGAGTTGAGTGTCTGCAGGTTTCCGTTCCAGACTGAGTCCACGTCAGTCCGTTTTCTCTGATTAGTTCCTCCTGTGTTCAATAATGAAATCAGCTGCTGTAGTGTTTGGTCTGAATGAAAACCTGGAAACTCTGGTTTAGAGAAAATTGGAGCAGAGCCTTGTGATGCATTGGTTGGATTAAACAGGGAAATACTTCATACTAAGCAGGAGCAGTGCGTTTTTGAATCACTGACTGCAAACAAACAAGGACACAGCATTAGTCACATCCCATGTGGTACAGCTGACTGAAGAGACATTTTAAAACTTGGTTTTGATTTTATAT
Source organism: Etheostoma cragini (assembly GCF_013103735.1). NCBI lineage: Eukaryota > Metazoa > Chordata > Actinopteri > Perciformes > Percidae > Etheostoma > Etheostoma cragini. Next base: position 4,199,986 of record NC_048426.1, read on the forward strand.
CCGGTTTTACCAGTTACCACTATGTGAGGATGAAAGGCTGACAATCCTGTCAATCAAAAAGTCAAAGCAAATATGCTTATTTAATACCCAGTCAAAACCCCTATAGAGATCATAACATTTTTGCCAGCTGTGACAGCGACGCTGGTATTGTTGTCATTTTGTGAGTCTGTGTGTGTCAGCAAAATGTGGTCTTGGAGACACCTTACTGCAGCACCACAACCGCAGAAGAGGATTTGAGTACTTTACCAGATGTCTGTCGGTCTCTTTGTCCATCCGCCCGTCCGCCTGCCTGTCTGCCCATCCGTCCACCTGCCTGCCCATCCTTCTGTCCATCCATCCACCTGCCTGCCCATTCTTCTGTCCATCCGTCCACCTGCTTGCCCATCCGTCTGTCCGTCCGCCCGCCTGCCTGCCTGTCTTTCTGTCTGTCCGTCCATCCGCCTACCTTCCCGTTCGTCCGTCCGTTCGTCCATCCACCTGCCTGTTTGTCTGTCTGTCTCTCTGTCTGTCTGCCTGCCCGTCCGTTTGTCCGTCCATCCATCCATCTTTCTATGGACACATTTTTTCAATAGCATAACATAACCATGCTAGATACGGTTAGGCGGGTTAGGGTTAGCTGGTAAGCTGGAAATAGGGGTTTAGGAAGTAGTGGAGGGGCCATTGTCCCCCCACCCACTTTATGCCTCTGGCCCGATTTGCTTGATCCCATTGTCACGGCATAACTACGACTCTGGGGGAAAACTTGATTCTATGTGTCTAGGAAACTTAACCCGAGGTAATGGATTGGAGGCTTACCTTTGTTGTTGGTGCCGCTCCCTCCCTCCACTCTGCGGGCCAGCTCGCTCCTCGTTGCGGTGTCAAACAGCATCAACACTCAGTTGAAAGTTCATTTGAGACACTCAAGACGCGGATAGAACATTGACACAACTTGATGGGGAAGTTTCTTGTTTGCAGTCAGAAGCAGATCCTCTTCTCATTGATTCTCTTTCAGAATCGTCAATCAGTGTGTCTCTCAGCCTATTTTACTGCTGCTTTGTGATCTCTGTGATGTAGGTTTGCCACACCCACTAGGTAGCCAACAGAGTCTTGGATTTTGCCATGACATACCCCAAGATAGTCTCCAGTATGGAAATTTACATGAATTTATGGTAATTCATCAGAAAAGCAGCAATCTTATCACATTTGCTACTCAGATCCGCACATCCGGCCTAATATGATTGTATGGTACGATGTCAGACCATCTGCAAGGATTCCTCCTAGCATCATAACAATTACCTGAACATTACATCACAGAAACAAAAAACCATTGACGTGCACACAATTTCCACATACTGTGAACAAGACACAATCAGTTGTGTTTTTACCATGCAGAGGAAGATGCATTTCTCAGCTGTTTGAAAAGCCTTTCTGTTATAATGGTCCAAAGAAGAAAAATATATCACAGTGAGCCAACACTGTTGGAGATGGAGACCCACAACGTTAACGCCTAGGGGCTTTTTTCATGTACCTACAGTTGACTTGTGTTCAGTCGACAGGTAGGGTCCTGTTCTAATGCTGTGTGTGCCAATAATATGGGAATGGATCTGAGCAGATTCGGTTGCTGTAGACTTGCCATGAATTCATTTAGGAGAGGGTACACCATTTTGGACCTGTGAAGACCTTTCACTCATTCTTCTGATATTGATTTCCTAAATTATTGCTGAGAAATACAGATAAAGCAAGGGGACATCTTTAGACAGCGACAGTGACTACAGTCAAAATGTAAAAGCACTTAGCATGGTACTTACAGTGGTGGAAGTAGTACTGAATAAAGTAAAAAGTAAAAGTAAAGTAAAAGTAGAGATAACTAGAGTCATATTTACTTTAGTAAAAGTATAAGTAACACAGTGACAACCCTAATTAATTAAAAATTAACTGAGTTTAAATGTACTTTTAGTTTAAAAAATAAAAGATTCATACACTTAATGTCTATATTCTATCTGTTTTTAAGATAAATTTACGGGTTGTAAATCTACCATATGTGAACGGATGCTTCACATATGACCAAGCAGAGTAAAAGGAGCAGCAGCAGTAACGAGTAAGAGTAGAAAGTATAGATAATTACGTCAAATTAAGTCAAAAGCATGCACTAGTGATTCTACTTGAGTACAGATATCTAAAAAATGTACTTAAGTACAGAAAAAAGTATAAAATACAACAACGGGGAAATGGAAGAAGAAAGCGGAAAAGAGCTGCGTCATGCGGGACGCAGTCCCCAGTCTCCGGGGTGAAAGTCCTGCTTTGTTTGACCCATCCAAATTGACAATAACCATTTCACAAACTGCCTTGAGACTGGGCTGTACATACAGACACATGTCAGAGTGTGTTATGCATGTCGGGCCGGAGTGTACATCTTTAAACTGAGTTGAAGCTGCAGAGTCAAACTGTATCATCTTTCCTCAGAGGCATGTGCGGCTCTCTTTGATCCAGACCCAGTAAAACTAACAAGGCTTTGATTGGCACGTCCCGGTGTAAAGCCGAGGTGGTCTATAATGTCAATGACAACTGTCCCTCCGAGGCCCTTTGTGTGCATTTAGGTTTTTGTGCCCCCTCCCTCTGCTATTTCCAGCCACACCTCCCTGCAGATATGGATGGTTGACTCAAACAGGCCTGTGAGGCCTTTGGCATCAGGCCCAGATGGAGAGAGAAACCACGGGGGGCCCCGTGAAGGAGCTTTGGAGAGGGAGGGATGAAGGGATAGATGGAGGGAGGGATGACGGAGCCTAGGATCAGATAGGCCTGAGGCAGGTGTTAAAATACTCACCCTGGTTCTTTTGGTGGCTTCGCAGAAACCCGGCGGTCAGTTTGCAGTCAGATTCTATCGGAAAGTGGGGGTGTATATGTCATCCCAAAGGCAGGTAACTGACATTCTCCACATGGCCAAAGAAATGTAGGGATACATGCCATTAACAGTGTCTCAACTGTCCCAAACAAGATTGAAAATAAGCTGCAGCCATTCCTAAAAGGGACTATTTTAATGTACTTTGACTTAAAGTCTAGGACTGATTTCAAGGAAGTGTTTTACTCCTCAGGACAGTGATTTGGGTCAACATACATTAGAGCCACTTTAAATAAGACATGGTAACCCTTTGAGGAGGTTCTTCTACATTTCAAGGATCACACTTGGTCTTAAGTAAGCGCCAGATTTTGCGGCGTTACATCCATTTTATTTCCAGGTAACCTGTCCTGTGTTGAAAGCATTCATCAGTTTACACACCTACCTTCCTCCTTCAATAGGACCTGCTGCTCTATGTTCTCGTGCATTTAGGTACTATTACCGACATTTTGGGTGCTCCGACTTTCAGTCTTGCCTCCAGATGAAGTGGTGTAATCTCAGCATCTTTAAACTGCTGGCTTTGGCCCATCTCTTTCTTTTTATTAAGACTTGCTTGTTGTAGCTATGTTCCCAGATCTCAGCAATTAGTTGGGTAATACATTAATAATGGTCCAAACTACAAGATAAGACACAACAGTTTGTAATAAATTAAAATTCTGCTTTATACAGAGTGATTTTGCCAATTAAAACTATTCGTGCCCCTGTTAAATGATTTCTGTACACTTACTCTTACTACTTCCAATTAAAAGCCCTCATTTATCTGCACAGCATAAACTCTCCCTGGATATATTCAACAACAACCTTTTGGTCAGGGCAGAGAGAGAGACATCTGCTCGAGGGATTTCCCTCCCTTCCGCTCACATTGTACGCTACAGAAAAAGCTCCCAGTTATCGCCCATTGATACAGCAGCATCTACTGCAAAATGTAGCCGAAATGGAGTTGTCAAATCTAACTGCATCAAGTTGACTGAAGTACAAATGACTTAGAGCTACACCTCCACTCCACTCCCAGTTCTCCCAGTACTTAACAGCAGTGTCAGAGGCGTCAGAAGGCATCTGTTGAGCTCAGGGGTCGCAGACAAGACGTGACCTCAGGGATCATTTCTGCCGTTTCCTTTCAGCTGTCAGTCGTATTGTGAAAAATCCTGAGGAGGAGGAGGAGGAGGAGGAGGAGGAGGAGGCAGGGCCTGTCTGCCCCCTGTTAACTCCGTGTTAGCTTTTTGTCTTCACTTGCTCTCCTTTTTGGACTCTGGTTGATTCTTTCACCTATTGAACATAGAGATTGTGGACTTCTATTGTAGAAAATAAGTAAATGCATACAATGAGTAAAGCAATGCAGCTGTGTGTGTGTGTGTGTGTGTGTGTGTGTGTGTGTGTGTGTGTGTGTGTGTTTGTGTGTGTGTGTGCCTGATAATAATCCCTCTTTGCCCTACAGACTCTTCCTCTGTGTTAGTCCTGTTCAAACCTGAGCCCTGGCCTTAGGGACGCTCAACTGGCTCCTCTCCACACACACAAACACACACAAACACACACACACACAGACACACACACACACATACACACACACCCATGCACACACACCTGATCACTCCTTCATTCGCTCCTCTTCATTTCCACCCTCCTTTCCTCGCTGTGTTAAGATGCTTATTTTCCATCTCTTGATCTTGAGTCATCCTTAAATCTTTTAACACGGCTCTGGCCCCGCGGACTAATCGTATTCCATAAATATTTAAAAAGGGCAGAAATCTGCTGGAGGTTGCCTTATCTGGAGCCCCGACGATAATCATCTTAACCAGGACCATTATGATTTTAATTACCTGTCTTTGATTTCCTAACTCAGGAGCATGGTTATTCCTGGCCCCCATGGAACACTCCGGGTTAAAAGGGTCTCCGGGATTAGCTCCCCCCCGATAATTGAGTCCATGTCAAAACGCAGATTTATCCGTGCAGAGGTGTTTCGAGTTAAAATCTCCGGATCCCCTGTCTTCAGCTAATCAGATTGATATAGCAGAGCTGATTCTTTCTGCTGCAGTGCTCCGTTAGTCTAAGTTCATATCTGCTTTCCTCAAACTCTCTAAAGGAGATTCACATTTGGAAATACATTTTCTTTTATCTGACTTTTAGATTTATTATACCTTGCCTAAAATGTGTCGACATGGTTCATACCATGCCGACAAATTTTAGGCAAGGTATAATCATTTTATAGAGAACCCTATAAAACATAACGTTTGAAGGTTTCAGGATTTGGACTGTATTCTCACTAGGGCTGCACAATTAATCACAATTTAATCAAAATCGCAACATGAACTAGTGCAATCTCTAAATCGCAGGGGGGTGCAACATTTGTGAAAGTTAAAATAGGTGTTAAATCATTCTAAAATAAAGTATTAAGGCGCTGCAGAGACGCCCCAGCCTGCAAATCCTACCCTAGAGACTCTTTAAAAATCTTTGTTTGGTACAGATCCTCGCAAAAAAAATCACACTTAATAATTCCTTATGAGTCAAAATAATCTCAATTAGATATTTCCCTCATATCGTGCAGCCCTAATTCTCACTTCACTGCAGTTCTATGATTATCTGATATCCCAGTTCAGAACCTGTCACGTGGTTTGTGTACAGTTCTGTCTAGTTGCTGTAGTTGCTTTGAGAATATGAGTTGTTCACTCCTGCCGTATGTTGTGTAAAATGTAAAAATAGGTCTACGGTATTTATTACCGGTGTTAGTTAATAGTCTGATAGAATTATATCATAGCCATGTAAATCAAAATGATGTAAAACAATGTAAGTTGCACAGCATTTCCATACGTTTAACTTGGCTTTTTCCCTCAGACTTTCTTTCAGAAAAACACAATTCGGAATCATAAAAATTGAAATTATTCTTTCCTCTATGCAGTTTCCGGTGATGTAGTCTAGGTGATACGCAGGTATACATGGTATACCCACTAAGAAAGCTCCCGGATCTCCATATACCCACTTAAAAATGCCCAATGACACACAACAACATACTTTCCATTATGTCTTTGATATATTTTGAATTGTCATCTGTTATTTTCTTTTTCATATAGGCTATACAAAGGTATTTCCACCGTAAATTAGTGCTTAAAAGTGTACCCGAATTCAGGAAATTCCTTGTTGATGTTCAAAACTTCCCTGGGGGAGGACACCCATAGCCCCGACTGTTATATGGCTCCTCCCCCAAAGGTTGATTCTGGCCAATATACAGTACAGTATGCCCAGTACAATACATTAGCTTTAGTTAGTTAGTTTCACACACAGTATCCACCTGGTGGCTTTGTGTGTGTGTGTGTGTGTGTGTGTGTGTGTGTGTGTGTGTGTGTGTGTGTGTGTGTGTGTGTGTGTGTGTGTGTGTGTTGCAGTAAGGTAAAGTTAGGCAACATATTTTTCTTTGCTGTAGGTCATCACTGCTGCTGCTGCTGCCAGAGCAGGGGAGAGGGAGCATGTTACTCCGCAGACAGCCGAGCCAAATTGTGTAAAAGAGGAACATGTTCTCTGGAAAGCACCAATCTGGTTCTGTCTATACCCCCACCCCCCTAGCTTCCCCCCTCCCTCCACCACTATGTCTGCTTTGACATGGCAAGGAAGTGACAAAGTGACTGGGGCTAACAAGAGGCCGTAATTAATCTCGTTGGAGTAAGCACACACGTATGTAGAGCCATGGGCACACGTGGGCACACACATGTCGGGGACACACTCAGCCATAAGGACTCAAGCTAATACACACACTGTGCTGTGCATATGCATTCACATGGGAGCTCTCACAGGGGCCCGTCCAGGGCCACATATGGGCACACTCATGGACTCACACTCACACACTGGCACAAGGTTTTAATAGCCTAATCATGTCTGGAAAAATTAACTTTGAATCCAGAGCTCTTTATGTTTGCCCACATGCTCAACAGGCCCCTTCCATTTTTACTGCCAGCTTGTTAAGTGTCTTCTGGCAGCGTGAGGTAAAGAGGAGAAGCCCATTCCAGCTGGTAGTCCCAAAAAATCCCTCCTCACCAGCCAAACAGCCAATTACACGTAAACCAATTCATCATTCTTAACAAAATCATTATTAACATCAAAGATTCTGTCTCCTGTTAGCTGGAGTTAAAATATAGGAAATGTAGCTGGATTAATGGGAGCAGAGAGGCAACCGCCAGGGCACCCCACCAGTCCCAGCAACTACCAGTTACAACCAGTAGAAGTCCAGGTAGGGCAACAATATCTTTTATTTGAGCCTTGTTGAAACCCACAGAGCACATGTGGTAGTCAAGTCTGCATCAGGTCAAACGTCTCAGTTGGCACATTAAAGGTTGTAAGACTTCATCTGGAGTAATGGCAAATGCAGTATACTTTATCATAAAGTGACAGAAACTAATAGAAATGATAGTGTGACGTCAGATAAATGTTATGTAACTCCTATTCTTTATCCTCGACGTTCCACTTGTGGGATTGCTCCAGTGCTCCAGGTGAGCTACCCAAGCTGAACATTGAAGTCTTTTTTTGTAATCTATTATTTATTTATTTTTAAGTATTTGAGAAAACTGAAAAAATCAGCAAAACGTCATTCTGTATGATATCCATTTTAGAAGGAAATGTCTGCCTTTAAAACATTAATATTAGGAAGGTGAAAAGATTTCTTTGCATGTCATAAAAACACATGTGCATGTATCATGTCTCCATATCAATCGCATGTCAATAACATGTGACCTGATCAGGTGAAATGTCCCAAACCACACGTCATGTGACTCACATGCATGAGTATTTCACAATGTTCACACATGATGAAGGAATGGGTTCAACACTTGAACACATGAATATTAAGTATCAAGTAAATCTTTTTTTTTTGTTGAGCCATTAACAAACATTTGTCAACGGCCACTTAAATGACTAAACTGCACGAGTCACATGATGTTGTAGGGTCAGATGTGTAGCACTCTTGTATATGTCATTAGGATTTTGAAGGATTTGTTGTTACTTCTAACAGTAGGTCTGATTCCAGTCACCAGCACCACGTTTTCCCAAGCTCAGACACTTCCTTTGCCAGAATAGGCTCTACATGTAACTCTAATATTTATAGAACCAGTCATTACTTTAAGGCCTTTGTAACCTTAATCCTATACAGTCTTCACTCACATCACTGTGGATGCATGCATGCATATATAGAACTCCACCTTGGAAATATCTTACACTTTCCTCTCTAATTTCACATTCTGAAGCACGTATGGCACGCCTCCCCAAAGACCCCTCATATTACATCCTAATGGCTTGTACGCACACACACAGAACGCACTTGCCAAACCAAATACACGCAGCTGTCACACTAAGACCTCATCCAAACTAGCACCTCTTCTTCCTTGTGATTATGGAGAGCGTGTTGGCAGGAGGCGCTGGCCTAATAGCCATTTAGCTGATTCCAGTGAGGAGATATTGGGGGAAAGTTGGTGGCGAAGTGCTTTCATGCCGCCTGCCAGCGACGGAGCGCCCCGGCTGCCTTCCATCTCCGGAATGAGAAGCAAATTATTCCAAATCATTTGGGAGTGAGAGGCAAGAAGCAACCCCTTTTATTTTTTGGATGCATTAACAATGTTTTCAGTCACTTTGTTGGCAACATCAAAAAAGGTGGGCCCTGCCAAAGATTAGCTGGATAAATTTCCTAATTGATCCATTCACTTTTTAACTGATGCTTTATTAGGAGGCTCTGGAGTGAGGAGAAGGTGGAGGAGGTGGGGAAAGGCTACGGAATGCTGCTTTGGCTGCACAAACACACACACACACACACACACACACACACACACACACACACACACACACACACAGCTCGTTTGTACACTGCTAGTGCAGGACAAATACAACCCCTATGATTTGAAGCTTCAGAGTATGAATCCCTCAGTCTTTAGATCTCATTCATTGAGATATGAACACACTTCATCATAATCAGCCTTCTTAACATAAATATTGGGAAGCTGACACTATTAAGGTGATGGATGGAGGATGTTAGTATAGTCTGTGGAGCAAAGTGATGTGATTCTGACTCAACGTGCAGACTTCAGGGCCATGACCCACCGACCCAATAATCGGCTGTGGGATAGACTGGCGAGGTCGGTGAATCAAGACTGGTCAAGGTCTGGTCTCTCAAAATCTGAGAAAAATCTTTCAAACTGACTTTTGTGGATCTGAAATGAAGATTCAGTTGGTGCTCGGCTGATTTCTCCTTAAAATGTTTTCAGAAACAAGTTTCGGGGATCTATTTTAGTAAAATATGAGATCAGATTCTGAGCAAGCTGCCGTGATTGTCTGGCTTTAATTTCCAGAGAAACCAGACCCACACACGTCCAGTCAGCTGCCGGTTTAGCGCCGCCTGTTGTCATGGAGACGTGTTACGTCTCGCCCATTTGTTGTGTTCTGAGAAACTATTTTGTCCAGCTCCGAAAGACTGATTAGTCCAACTGCGTCTGGTCAGTGTGTCTGGTGATCTACACAAACCTTACAAACACATATCATTGGTATTTGAGAGTGCTTAACGTCATATATAATTTGTAAGATTTTATCTCCTGAATGAATACAATAAGTGTAAAATTGTTACATGATTACGCAAATTCAAAATTCAGACAAATAATAATTACACAAACCTTCAGCATTCTCAGTGTGTTCTGGAAGTCTAAGGCCTACAGTTACATAAAATATCTGCTTTCTTTTAAATCACATTTTCTTTTCAGGTATTATTGTGTTTTGCTTTGTTTTGGTCTCCACCAACTCCTGAGGAAAATATCCATCTTGTTAGCTGCTAGACTCGTGGCTGTCTGTTTACTACCGAGCAGGCATAGGTACAGTGGCTTATCTGAGTTTTTATTTCAGTTCTTTCTTTTTTAATGAAAACAGCTGCGCGCTGCCGCTGGAAAACGAGGCTAAAAGCCGCGGGAATCGTTTGCAGCCATAAAACCAAACCAATCAAGTGAAAAGATGCTGAAACGCTGTGCAGAGGTTAGGGACCTGCAGAGGTGCTGATGATTCTCTGTGGGTTAGTCACTAGCACATAATCATTTTGGATATTGAATAGTTCAGCTTAAGTAGTATCAGCAATTAATGCAAATGAAATAAGACAGTTTTCATAAGTGATTGTTGTTTATTAAAATACTGGCCCATTGCGGTAGATGACACATTTGTTTTTGACTTTCCTTTCTTTCAGTCTTTTTCGCACTTAGCTACACTAAGTATGAAATATTATCATATTCTAACAGATTGTGGTTTTTAAACTGATCTTGGTCAGATATGATGAAGATAACGTTACACACGTTTTGGCCATAAAGTTCATAATCAAAGTTTTTTTTTTTACTTTTACTTCTAATACTTCTAATACAGAAATTACGTTTGATACCACAGTTAACATCAAATACTTTTAGACTTTACTCAAGTTATAATTTAGAAGGAGACTTTAACTTCCACCAAAATCAATTTCTGGTAAGATTACTTGTACTTTTACTCAAGTATTGCTTTAAAGTACTTTATACATGACTGGTTGTTGCTCATCCCAAGTAAAATGAACTACTTTCATAGAATTTATTATATAATAATAGTTTTATTAAATTTCATAGCATTTAAAAAAACAGTGCAATGGTTTCTAAGCAATATCCTGACTGAACTTTGACAGTGTGTGATTACTCACTCAATCGTGACTATTTCTCGAAATAATTCATAATATAATTTTCTTCTTGAAAAATGAGGTATAATTTCATATAAATTGAGAAAGTTTGCAACTAGTGGTAATAAGTTGATGTTAGCGGTGAATCCAGTGGTTATGGAAAAAAGCCCTGAAAAAAACCCGGGAGGACAAAGCTGGCTCTCGGACAGCAGTATTACTCAAACACCCTCTGAGATGACAAAGATGTGAGCATTATGCAGTTCTTCCTGCTCTCTGGAAAAGCTGTGGTTGACCTTCTAAATGAGGCCGGTGTAGCAGAGTAGGAAGCGTTCCTGCTTTCCTTCCTGTAGCGCGACACACACTTGTGTTCAGCACATCTACACAACCTCAGACAAAGACAGCTGCCATGTTTTCTGAATGCCCCTCTTCTTGTAGTTGTCCTCATCTCGTCTGTTACCTCCTGACAGGCGCAACACAATTACAGTTTGAGGACTGGCGTACATTTGTGAAGAAAAGTGAAAGGCATTGAATCAGCTCCCTACAATGTAGTCAATGTAAGCGACAGCAGCCTTGTACAACACCATATCTAGTCTTTCAAAGTTGGAAGGAAAGTAATTAGCTAAGTGTGTCCTCAAAATATGAATCTGGTGCCGTGTCACATTTTGTCTAATTCCTGTTATTTCTTCTACAGGAAGCAAGTACGGTACTTGTTACAGTCGGCATAATTAATTTGATTGATGAAAAGAGGTATGCGAACACCAGAGAGATAAGCAGAAGCTGATTTGAACTCTCTCATATAGTCTGAAACTGTTCGAGTGGCATCAATCTGTGGTAGTCAGTGCATTCAAGGAGTCATTCTGTGATTGAGCGTTGTCTTTAGGAGTAGGAGTTGCTCAATAGGCCTCAACTCGTTCTTCCTACATCTCCCAGCATGCCTGTCAACAAGCCCCAGAAAGGGGGTGTGAGCATTTTGCACACAGCTGGGGATTTATGTGGAGAGACAAGTTAAATTAGACAAGATGTATCAAGTATCAATAGCGTCAGTGTTCTCACTTTCCTCTTAATTAATAATGAATTATTATTAATGATTAAAGACCCAGGGTCAGTTCTTCGTGTGATTAGCGATCAAGTTCTGGGTGGGTTTCACACAGTGATTGGGGGCATTTGAGAAGCCCTGCATCAGAGATTTTGGAGATAATGGGACCACCCCGGACTGCAGAACCAGGAGTGGGTTTGGACGGAGCTGCAGCGTCTGCAGAGTTCTGCTGACTTGACACTACTAAGCTGCTGGACTTGGCAGAAGATGAAGCCAGCCTTCTCGGTTTCCCCCCTCCAATGAATTCCACGGTGACACTTGCCCAAATCTGGATCCCATTAGGAGCCTGGCCCACCAGGCCTCTTGCGATCAGGGCCAGGGATTATGGATTGTGTTTGGGGGGCCCTTCCCCTAGCTAGCATCTACTGTCTAGGTCACACATATGCTTCAACACTAGATGCAAGAATGATTACACAGTTTCTTCTTTCTCTTTTTCCCATGTCAGTAATCTGTTAAATGGTCACATCTGGCCCCATAGTGTTACATTCTGTAATGCTTTTTTATTAGCAGTGGGCTTATCAAAGTCAAGCAACCACTGAAATGAAATAATTTCGGTGATCCCTTGACATTTTCTCTAACAAAAATACAAAAAACACTTAGCACATTCCAAGCATACCCAAGAATAAATCCTTTCCACTTATGACATTTGCTCAGCTTTTCTTGACATCTGCCATCACAACATGTGCGACCTACTACTGGTAGACTATGTTGTTCCGATATATAAATAAGTATATGAATAACTTTGCTTTTTCTTCCTTCAGTCCAACATGAACAAATCCCGCCCCCTCCCAGTGCCACTACCCAGGGTCTAATGTGTTTTGTTGTGTTTGACTTCCTGTTAAACAGTAGGTCCTGTTTACAATGACATGACTTTATGTTTATTAAGAGTACTTTATAAAGGTGACACCCTTCTTATTTCAGAATGTTGGTCATTGCTGATAAAGTACCTAAAACGGACACATTGTATGTTACGACTTTATGTAAGAAGACCACTAATAACAATGAAGCGTGAAGGCGGTCTATTGATGGCTATGTGTCCAATTGTTATTCCCTAACAATATGCATCCCGTTATTACTCTCCAACATGTCAACAGTGATATTTGGTTGTCCTCTCCATCTGTTTTCCTACATGTGCTGTATTGTCTCATCTATTTGTTCTCTGAAGGACAGAGACCACAGCTTGCCACCCATCAGGCCACTGTATCCTCCATGCAAAGCACTATGGGCAAAGACCCGTAGTGACTCACCAATCACTTTGTGTTGTTTATGGGAAACAGCAATGGGTGAGGGTGGGGGTAGGGTGGATTAAACGGATAGGGGGAAGGTCAAAGTCCATCCTCTCATCTGCCGCTCTGTCCCTCCGAGCTCTTTTCCGCTGCTGTCAGTGTCCACTGACTGACGTCTTCGCTCAGCGGTCAGGTCCTAGCAGCCATGCCGCAGCAACGCCACCTGATACACAACCAAAACAACAACAACAACAACTCCATCAACAGGGGATCTCAACGATTCCTATACCTATAGCCTCCCTATCAGCTATCCATTCATCTATTCATCCACCCATACCTCCCTCAGCCTGCTAGTTGACTTTGATCTGGTCACTCCTTACCACCAGCAAAACTGACAGCTGCCCTTCCTTGTTTGGGAGGAAAGTCAGGCTAAACTCCAGGCTAAAGTCATCAGATGAGTCCAATTGATTGTGGCCTGGTTTTGTGACAAGCTGACTGCGCAGGCGAGAAGTTGAGATTCACAACAATGAGCACTTTGCTAGACCAATGGCTCCCAACCTTTTGTGTCTGCTGTACCCCACCGGCTTATCAGATGAGCATGCCCCCCAACAAGTTCCAAATAGGAATGGATGTCTAATTATCTAAGAGTGAATATTTAAAAAAAAAAGTTGTATACATTTAATGAGGTCATAGCACTTTAAGTGACACCAGCTGGGCATTTCTATCTATTACCTTTGGCTTTTTCAATTGCATCTATTACCTCAAGCAATTTCATTTTAATACATTTTTTATTTTTAACAATAATAAAAGGATAAAATACAAATACCTAGAATTAGGACATCAGATGACAAAACACACAACACAAGAACAATCTAACACATCAACAACAAGAACAACAAGAACAAAAGTAAAATGGGCTTACTCTGATGTTACCATCCATTTATCTTTCAGGTATATTACTACAGGGGGCGGGTCCCTTGCACAATTTCTCAAGAGTACCTCTTAACACATGGGGTCCCTCTGATGTAAAAATTGAAAGAAGTTTTCCATAGCACACTAAAATATCATGGAGCTCTTTGTCTAAACATAGTATTGAGAGGTGAGCAGCATACCAATATTTCTAAGAATTTACCTATGTTCAAAATTGGAGTCTAATCCCAGTACAAAATGATGAGTACTGGTCATTGGGACTTGGGATCAGTATCACACCAACTTGTAATCCTTCTTGGTTGTTTTCCCCCCTCCTTAACCCAAATATGTGGCTATATATATATATTTTTTTTTTCAAATTAGCTGAACAACTTGACAATTTTTCCATGTACGCTGTTTAGAAATGACTGGAACAATAAGCCAACCCAGCCTGGATTTGACTTCATCACAACAAATAATACATTTAAAAGTTCCCCAGGTGGAGTGTTAAGAGCCCAAAACATAAAGTAAGGTTACGTCAAATCAAGATTTGAGACGAGACGAGTGGAACTTGTTAAGTCTGCAATGTTCGGAAACGTTTTCAAATCTGCCAGTTAACAATGAGACCACGGTGGAAACGACTCTTTGTACTTCCTTCTAATTTACGACTTCTTTTTTTTGTACCTGGACATATAATTAGTTGTGTCTAAAATGAATGTGGATTATATAAGTGAGATGCTTGGTACAGTTTGTAACCTAGAAATAAAATGGATTATGAGTAATTTTATTTCTATAGTTTATAGCTGACTTTAACAGCGGACTTCCCTTAGGTCCTAAAACCAGCCTCTGGAGACTCGACCAGGGCAGACCGCAGTGACCCCATCAGCTGGTTTGAGTCGAGCTGAGAGGGGCTGGTTCACACCGCTGCAACCTTTACCTCAAATGGTTTTGTCTCGGGGCGAATCTGGGCTTCAGAGTTAAGGAGAAGGTCCAAAAATGGTTAATCACACATCTACAAGGACAAAGTGTATGACCCTATCGTCCAGTATTTTGATTTCTCAGGCCAAGCTAGGCCAACGGCGAAGTGATGAAATCAGAGTGGGGCCTGCACTGTGTATTCCCTTTCATAAGTCAACACAGTGAGATGTGCGGAAGAGGACTTCTGAAGAGGCAAAGTGTTTGCTAATCAGTGTATAGGTCAGCATGTAAGAGAATATTTTTGGCCAGTGGGATGGTGCTGCTCTTTGATCAAAGGGAGTATTCTGTTTGAACGAGTCATTTGGCTCAGGGCAGGAGAACTTCCAAGGGACAAAACAGCCCAGACTGGGCAGCTGCGGGTTAATTTTGTGATGTTTAAGGGAATTGGTTGATGCCCCAGACCAAGACTTCTCAAATTCTCTCATATCAAACAGACCAACATAGATCGCAGACCCTCTTTTGCTCTGATTCAGTCCCAGAGACCCAACTGGGAAGACTTGGTTCAGTAAATCTTAGAACTGATTGATCTTGGAAAACTGACTTTAGACCATGGCTTGCCAATTCAACATGTACTATTGGAGCAAAGAGATCCTTAATGCCTAGAGGATTATATTTGCTGCTTTTGAACTCTGTCTTTCCATTTACATATTTATATTTCCAATAGCAACTTGGCTGCCCTGTTGCCCACTATAACTGGAGCCGAAATCAATCAGCTAATAATTACAATAACTTTTATTTATATAGTGTGTCTCCGAAAACCCAAGGACGCTTTACAGAATTACGGGGGAGCAGGTGATGTTTGAGGAGTTTTTTAAACATGTCCATGGATGTAGCATTGCGGATATCTGCAGGGAGGGTGCTGCAACCAGACCAGTCAGCCACAGCACACAGATCCGGGGGGGGGGGGGGTTGCAGAGGATGTAGCAATTGGACATCAACCTATTCTGTTGTTTAGGTATAAGGATGTGACTTTATTCTTGTAATATTACAACTTTTGTTCTAAAACAATCATGAACACATAAATGAGGAATATGTTTTGAATGTGCAGAAATCTTTGAGCTATATAAGTCCAGGGTTTTGGGTCCGGTGTGTCACAATCTGAGCAAGAGATGATCATTTACACTTCTTTTTTTTCCTCCAAGCATGTTTCCTTGGATTAGGATGGGACCTGAATCATGGTTCCAGCTGTCCCGGTGGTCCTGCTCCACGTCCTGCTACGTCCTGTAACGCCCTGCAGTGCTATGACCTACTACAGCTACTATTTCTAGTCACTATTATTTAATTATAGAGTGTGGTCTAGACCTACTCTATCTGTAAAGTGTTTGGAGATAACACTTGTCATGATTTAATACTATAAATACAATTTAATTTAATTTAATTGACAGCACAGCACATTAAGTCATCTCTGGACCGTCGACCACCGATCCAGAACACTGCTGGGATTCTTGGACTCCATACCTCTTGTTATCACAGAGAGAGCTCTGCACGGTCACGCACCTGCTTTGTCCTTATGTCACCAGGAGCTCCCTCAGGTCTTCTCATTGGCTGTCCCTTGCACTGGACTAAAAAACAAAAGGTGACCTTTGCAGTGGTGGCTCCGACACTGCAGAACACCTTTCCTATGCTTAATCGATCTGCAGTCTCTGTTGACGCTTAAAATTACACAGCAGCTGAAGACTCAGCTACTTAAACTGGCCATCATCAATGTGATGAATGAAATTTTCATCATGCTATAGTTAATAGAATTAATTTAATAAAAATAAATGATAAAAATGCATTACTTTATCGTTCACGTGAACAGGTGCCACATGCACATTTTAAAGCATGGAAGGTTAAATCATGCCTAGTGTATGTGTTGTTGTTGACTCAGTAAAGATAACGTGGATTGAGAAATAGGGAATACATATTTGAAAGCAATAAAGAATGCCCAAAAGTCTACTGCATGAGAATTTATTAAAACATTTGTTAATGGAAAGGCAGGTCGGGTATGATCTCAGAGGAAAACTAAACTTTACTGAAACAACTTTACTTAACACCCTTGTAAGGACATTTGGGCCTGATATAAACAGAGCAAACAAGACACACACGCAGACACAAAGACACACACACACACACACACACGCATACACCAGTCTCTCCTAGGTGGCTCATTGAAATGCTGCAACAGTTTCTTGGCTGGGCTGGGGGGGCTGACAGTGCTGGTCACCCCGCTCCAGACCTTATACCGGGGGCACACAGAGATCCCGGCTGATTGATTGGAGTGGCTTTCTGCTCATTCATTAGCCGGCGCTCCTGTCTGACAAGGCCTGGCAGCTACCTCCATGTAGACAGCCCTTTCTCAAAGCTGTGTGGTCCCGGCCACGCTCTCTTCAGCAGCTTATTAATGACATTTTAGACATTAATATTGCAGGGTATTAGGGATATCCGATCTCGTTTATTCCCCTGACAAACCCCTTTACTGTTGATGTTGGATTAGCCTCTCTTTCTCTTTTTCTAAATTTCTTCCAAACTTCTCTTTTCTCTTCTCAAAGAAATGCACATTTTAGCGAAACTATGCCCATTTTCAAGATGAATTCATGTGATACCAATGGACTAAAATATATGTGTCGTATATGGAAGTACTTTCGGTTTCACAACTGAGAACACTAAAATAGAATGAGGCCGATTGTCTACATACAGTACATCCATTATTTCTGAGCTCCAGCATCTTTTGTCAATTGGTCCCAGTGAGGGGAGAGTGTATGTGTCTCTCCATGCCTGGAGAAGAAGCGCTGCAGCCAGCTACATTTTTCACAACGCTCCAACTTTTTTTGCGGCATGCCCCGAACACCCTACTTGAAAACAGGTCTGTATGATATCGTAAAAAAACGTTTGCACACCAGAATGTTTGATATCCTACAAAATTAGGAGACCGCCGGCTACTTTGTTACGCTGGCTGCAGACCTCCATTGTATCAGAATCACAAAATATGAGTATTTTGCAGCAACGTAAACAATCAATTAAAGTACAAACTGAGGCTGGATTATCATTAGTTGTCATCATAAATTTAAAGTTTTTAATAGAAATAAAAAGGTCAATGTCATGGTGGTGCAACATGGTCAGTCAGTAGAAGTCAGTAGGATGCGTCTCCCTAGGGATCATAAAAGATGGTACATGCTATTGCAATGCATGAACTATGTGGTGCAGTACAACAACCTGGACCATGTTGGTGAACCAACACTTTCATCATCACTGGAGCCAGTTTGGCTAAAAATGTTATTGTCTTGATTGTCTTCCTTGTGACCAAAACTCTCACCCAAGGGTCCTTCCCTGGCCCGGGGCTTCTAGCTTGGTCACCCATCGAACCCAACTGTCACAAATATAAGCAAGTGTTCTAAAAAACCCTTTTCATTTCTTACTAAAGAGGCCGGAGTTCTCAAGTTATAAATGGCGTAACACAAGCAGATGTACAAGAACTCTATTTTGTTTTTATTATGAATCCAACTACAAAAAAAGTTTTCGGTACTTTCAACTGGTTGCTGTAAACATAAATGGTTGTTACTTGAATAAAGGGGGATTTGCCAGGCCAAACTGGAGTGAAAAATAATTAAATATTTTCTCCCACCGCTGAAGTGATGTGATGCCCCTGGGTGCCCTTCCACCTTTTCCTCTTTATTTCCCCCTGTCCTCCTCCCATTGCCCTGGCCCATGGGGCAGATCTGCTATATCCTTCCTATGGTGTTAGGGTCCCGACGGACCCGTTTTGAGTTTTAACATGCATAAAAGCACTTCATACATTTG
>NC_048426.1:4218597-4221070 GCF_013103735.1 Etheostoma cragini
CTTTTGATGTGATTTTCTCGATTGTTTTTTGTTTATTTATTTGCAAATCTTTGTTTTATTGTAATTTATTATTATTTAAGACTGTTCTGTTTTTCATATTGTTAAATATTGTATTAAAGTTCTATTGTGTGGTAAAAAAAGACTTGTTTTTCCCCTTTTCTTGAATCAAATATATACGGGTCCAAAATGACCCGAAACACCATAGATGTTACTATATTTGATAATATTAAAATTAAAATCTTTTTTTTGTTGAACATTTAAAAAATTTGTTTTAATATCTCTCAGTTACACTCAGGTAACAGAACAACTGATTATTTTGTTGCCTTCTACTCTTAAGGTTCATTTGACCACTTTTATGACATTGAAAACGAGGGGTATGCTGTTAAAACAAAGGCCCAGGGGGCCACAAAAAAATATTAATACCAATCTTTTCATGGATAAGGGAGCCCAACCAGCTAAACAAGAGTTAAGAAAACATTGGATGATAAAAGATTGTTTTTAGGGTATTTTATGGCTAATTTAATACACGGGTCCAAAATGACCCGCTAACACTTCAGATGGCAGCAGAAAGCTAACACCAGAGGAAGGATATGATGGCATTTGGAGGCTTGGCGGAGTCAGGCGGCAGTGGCACGAGCTGTCTGTACCTACGGCTGTCTGCAGGATGGACGGGTGGCGGAGGGAAGGACTTGGGACCCCCAGAGAGGAGGAACTAGCTGAGGGCTTTCTGCTGACATTTCTGATGCTGGAGGAAGAGAGTGGAGGCTATACCGCGGCCCGTTGGGCTGGGGTTCAGAGACTGATGGCGAAAAACTCCTGCTAAGGCCATTTTCATTTCTCTTTATAAAGTCACATGGAAGGGTCTGATCCTAAGATATAATGTCCATTCTGTTTTTGAGTCACTCCTTTACCAACACGTCATGCTTCATGTACTCTAGATCAACACAAGTACCTTCCCAAGGTAACACCTGACATCTCTCATGTCCATCTGATCTCCGGCTTTGCCCCTCAGCTTCCCGTCTCTGTGTTTCTCACGATAGCTTCATTAGCGAGCTACACACTTAAAATGGCACGTTGAAAAGAAAATGTAACTGCCTGGTTCTTTCAGTTGTGTTTACGACATTTACTCTCTTGCTGGGTTAGTGTTTTTGGGACCAATTGAGTTTTTCTTTATAATGTCAAACCATACATTCAGACATTAAAAGAGACCCAACAACCCCCCCACCCCCACCCCCACCCACCCAAGAGCAAGCATTTGATGGGGCGGCACACACGGCGTTAAACTAGTAAGAGCAAGCATGTAACCATGTATCTAGCTGAATTTAATAGCGCATGTTACTGGATTGTGTCAACAGATACTTTCATTTAATATTGGAAGTTGTCTTTTGGGGGGGTGCAAATGTTCCACCATAACAAGTTTTGCAATGATTGGTTGGAGGAAATACCAACCAACCCAGAGCGTTTTTTCCTCCCACCCCAGAATGTGTGTATGGTGTAGCCAGACCTTACTCCACAATGCAAGATTATGTCTTACTGTCAGCGGTGTGTTAAGGGCTATCCTGTGCAGTGATGACATTTAATGCCGGTTTTGCATTAACTTGTGATGCTATGATGATGATAAAAATCATTTTTGATCGGTTGGCTGGAGTTTTCCTAACGATCATGAGCGCGAACCTTGGCGGTTTTAGGCTTTCCTTAACAACAGTTAAGTCATCTTCAGTCATCTGTTTAGTTTTGTCCGGGTTTTTGGGAAATCTTTGGGTCTCTGTAAATTAAAGAGCGTGGTCTAGACCTACCCTATCTGTAAAGTGTCCTGAGATCACTTCACACTGTGAACAAAGAGGAACTTTAATTGAAAAAGATGTGCAATCTGCTTCTCAGTTGAGTCTTAACCTATCATAGGTGTGAGGTTTTAATGAATTACAGGACAGATTGCAGCAACAATACATCAACACTGTGGTTGGTGATAAGTGCATTTAACATGATTTTCCCATTTAAGCTGGGGAACGCCGGATAACACAGACCTCATGTCCGGCCTGCCCACCTCCGTGCATGCCACCGCTATTACCCCTGAAACTGCTGCACCTCTCAGCCAGAGATTAGTGGCTCTCATCCAGGTATCCGTGCTTTTCATCACCATGTGGAAACACTTCTCTTCATCCCATGACCCTCTTATTCCTCCGGCAGCCCCATCACACACACACACACTCTCTCTCTCTCTCTCTCTCTCTCTCTCTCTTGTCTTTATTGATTACTGGCATTGAGGGTTGAAACTGGCTTTAGATCTGTGCAGCAAACTGTTGTCTTCCTGTCTCTCTGCCTGCCTGTCTCTCTGCCTGCCTGTCTCTCTGCCTTCCTGTCTCTCTGCCTGCCTGTCTCTCTACCTGCCTGTCTCTCTGCTTGCCTGTCTCTCTGCCTGCCTGTCTCTCTACCTGCCTGTCTCTCTACCTGCCTGTCTCTCTGCCTTCCTGTC
>NC_048426.1:4221192-4247468 GCF_013103735.1 Etheostoma cragini
CTGCCTGTCTCTCTACCTGCCTGTCTCTCTGCCTGCCTGTCTCTCTGCCTGCCTGTCTCTCTGCCTGCCTGTCTCTCTACCTGCCTGTCTCTCTGCCTGCCTGTCTCTCTGCCTGCCTGTCTCTCTGCCTGCCTGTCTTCCTGCCTGGCGCTAGGCATGAGGTGGTATTAATGACTTCAGCTTTTTTCTTGTTCGCTGTTTCTTTTGATGGACTTTTTTTGAATTTCCTTTACAAGCACATAGTCAGTCAGAAGATCAATATGAAGAAAAAGAGGACAATTGAATTCTGTCACCACCTCCTCCCGTCAAACTCTGGTCAGCAAAGAGAAAAATGCATACATTGGACACTGACATTGATGTTTCAACAGAGGAAAAGGGCAATAAAAGATGGACAAATACATCTAGTTATGATTTCAAGTAGAACAAAGTTAGGAATCATTGAAAGGTGTCAAGTTCTGTCTATCAAGTCATACATTTGTAATTTTTAGGAATACATTTTGTCTTTTGAGTCAAAGTTTGAAAATTGTAAACCAGGATTCTTTTCTAAATTCTGACCTACTAGGTCAAAGTTGTGACTCAATTTAAGTTGTCCTCCATCTTTTAATCTATGATGTAACGAATGGACTGCACTTATATTTATTAGTTTACATTTTTTAAGTAGCCAAAATTTGAGATAGAAAGTCCAAATATTGCCTCTCTTAGAGTAATACGGAGTCCAAAGTGTGACTTTTTTAAATTGTGAATTTGTAAGTAAGTAATTAAGTCAAAGTAGTAAATCATAATCACGAGTCAATTAAGACTCTCTACATCTGTCTGAGCCTCGACTTATTAGTTCATTATCACTCAGTCAATAACTAATATTTAAAGATTGCACATAGAATTACACAGGTATAAATTGCATAACTTTAAAAAAGTGACCAAAGTTGTTTACCCCAGTGTTTTCCTCGTTTTCTATTATGTTAGTTTCTATTTTGAGTTAGTGGCTCGTAATTTTGACCTCCTATGAGTATTTCATTTTGTAATCCTTAATATATTTGTTTCTTTTCCTGGCTTCTTTATAGCATGTATACATGTGTGTGTTGTAGGCAGATAAAACAGCTGGACGTTTAGACACTGGAAAAGTCTCTCTCTAGTGCAGCTTTAAACCCCAGCCTTAATAAACGTGAAATAAAAACCCTATCCGCTCGCTCTCTTCATAAAATGTCTTGAGGGCAAACAGCGATAAAGTAGCGTAGCGGGGTGGGCTTGTACCTCCGGCCCTATTAATTGGCTGGGCCGCCAGGGCCCTGGGGCAGAGCCTTTTACCTGTGTGAAAGGAGGCGATTAATGCCTCCCCTTTGACCGAGGCAGCCTCTCAGCCCGGCTCTGCCGAGACGCTCTCTAATTAATCCACTTTTACTGTTGTAATAGGCTCTTCCTTGGGGAGCGCTCGGCCTCGGCTATAAGCCCCCCAAATATGATTTCTCTCTTACATGGTAAACAACAGGCTCTCTCACGGGATGGCCAAAGATGAAGGAGGATGGATTTGAAGGATACAAGTAGAATAGAGAAACAGAGAAGGGAATAAAAGCCTGATTCAGTTCTGCCTTAGAATATAATGTCTGGCTGACAGTCATTGATGTTGATTACGGTTACATTTTTACACACCGCTAAGATGTGACCTGACGCGACATCACAGCAATTTTCCTTTTCACCTAAAGGGTAAGATGAAAGATAAAGGAAGCTGGAGACAATGTTGGAGTTGACAGCATGCTGCCTATAACTGCTGTGACACTCTTACAGTAATGCAGCCCAGCCATCAGTGAACATGGAATATGATTGCTTTTACAGTGGTCATTGTTTTTGCTAGTGTGCATAAAACCACCTCCATTAGACTGTTTAGCTAAAGTGCTTGGCCATTAGCTTTACATACTGTACATCACTACATAGCATTTCAACATAGCAGTACAGCTATGGAGCATGTAATGTTAACTTTTGTAAGCTATGTCGATATTTTAGCAACGGTAAACCAGCTTGTTGCCTCTACTGTGACTGTCATGATGGTCTAAAGGCAAAATGAGTCTGGATGGTTTAGGGCAGACTTTCTCAAACCGTTTCCAATATTGTACCCCCTTTGAATTGCTTTTTTTAAGCCAAGTACCCCCTGACCAAAACATTTTTGGTAGAAAAAAAGTCGACATAAAGAGGAGCAGTACAGCGTCGGCAGTGATGGATCACTAAACATCAACGTGCTAAATTTTAAATGTTTAGAATCCATCACTTGGTTCATTCATTGTTATAGTATAATTATTTTAGTAATTATGGATGACATATTTTAAATCAGCATTTTTAGCAAAAATGTCAGTGCAATGAGAAACACTGGTTTAGGGTATGTTGTGTGCTGTAAAAAGTGACTTTCATGTCCCAGAATGACCATTCAACATTAGTGCATGGTCCAGTTGTCTGGTCTGTTGTAACTGACTCAACTTTTCTGATTTTGTTGCGTCTCGGTTACGGCTGCTAGTCTGCAGAAAGGCCGATGGGTTGGCTGGATGAATGACTCACTGCTGTGCTGATGTATTTACTGTTGAGTAGATGGCTTGTCAACTGACTTGTTCACTAACTGAGTGAACTGTTTGAGTTCCTGACAGGGTATTACATCCTCCATGTAAGGACCAAATACCAGATGGGACAACACAGCCTGTGAAAACCCAAACCATAATCCTTTGCTAAACTACCTACTGTACTTCAGGGGAAACTACAGTTTTTCTCCAACCTGGACCCTATTCTCCTATGTTTTTGTGTCTGAGTGTTTGATGGGAACAACAATCTTCAACATTGGTCCAGTATTAATAAGAGAGAACTGCTCTGTGTATGTATGCTTAAAGACACTACATGCATTTGGTTGTCCCGCGTCATTGGGACGCATTCAAATTTACATATTTACACGTTCTTACTGGCACTTACACAGTCTTTGATTGCATAGATAGCGTCATAGTGCAACTCTTCAAGCCATCTTGCTGCCATTTTGTACCTCCTGTCTGGGATAGCACACCCACTCTCCCCACCACATCCCCTTGATTCTAGTGCAACAGGTTTATCTGCTTTCTTTGCCATGGATACCATATACCATGTACCCTACTGTCATTTCAGAACGTGCGACTCTGTCCTGCCCAGCAGTTACCCCTGTGTTCCCTCTGTTCCCCATCACCTGACCTCCCCCGCCCTTTGCTTGATCCCTTTCTAACTAACTTTGCCTTCTTCTACTAAACTGCCTGTAACTGACCTCTGGTTGTTTCAAACCACGGGTGAAACTGAACTCCATACCTGCCTGGTCTCTGAGTTGTGCCTTAGGGTCCAAACCTGAGCCATACATATAGAGCCATACATTCATAGTGTATCACTCTGTTGTTCACATGAAGAGTGACAGAAATGGAGCGAAAAAAGAGAGCAAAAGACAAAAGTTCAAACTGTAGCTCATTTCACTTACAGCTTGCCAGTTACTGAGTGAAGTAGCTCTGAATGTTTGACTGTCGGTTTTGGAAAGTTACAGAAAATGTCGCACAAAGCCCCTAGAGGTGGTGAAATGAATTGTTGCATCGATGCATCGTGATCCTGACCTGGACGATTCTGCATCGATACAGTGACAGATTCCATCGGTTATTGCATACAGATGTAACTTGTTGATTTTTTTTGCATTCTGCTTTATTTATTATTATTATTATTTATTTGTCTGTTGTCTGCTGTGGTCAGACTCCAATGCACATGCTCTATGGGCCCCAAAGGGTAAAAAACATATATATTATATGGCTGGGGGGCAACTTTATTTCAATCAAGAGAGACTTTGCATATATTCAATTCAATTTTAGTTATAGTATCAAATCATAAATGTGCTGTATTTATATAGCACTTTTCCAGTCTTAACAACTCCTCAAAGCGCTTTAAATCTACAGGATACATTGACCATTCACACACATTCATACACCGCGGCCGGGGCTGCCGTACAAGGTGCCACCTGCTCATCAGATAAACATTCACACACATTCACACTCCGATGCGCAGCACCGGGGGCAACTCGGGGTTCAGTGTCTTGCCCAAGGACACTTCGACAATGACTGCAGGGGCAGGGATCAAACCACCAACCTTCCGATTGGCAGGCAACCACTCTACCACTGAGCCACAGCCGCCCCAACAACAGTTATCTCAAGACACTTTAAAGATAGAGTAGGTCTAGACCACATTTATAATGTCCCAAGCATCGTGCGACAGTGCAACCATGTGCAGTGGTGAGGAAAAACTCCTTTTTAGGAAGAAACCTCGGTCAGACCACTTGGTAGGTGGAGTCTGATGGTGCTGGTTGGGAAGGTGATGCACAATGGCAATAACAATCACATCAAAGAAAATGGAAAAGTGACTAAAAAATACCTTCCTACTTTCCTAGGTAGGGTGTATAACTGCAGACAGCTGCAGTCTATGTAGAAAGTTGTTACTCCTCGCTCCTTAACTATAAGCTTTGTCAAGGAGGAGAGTTTTAAGTTTACTCTGAAATGTGGGGACAGTGTCTGCCCCCTGAACCCAGACTGGGAGCTGGTTCCACTGGAGAGGAGCCTGATAGCTGAACGCTCTGGCTCCCATTCTTCTTTTAGAGACTCTAGGAACCACAAGTGACTCTTAATTCTGGGAGCGTAGTGCTCTAATGAGACAATAAGGCTCTGAGAGCTCTTCAAGATAAGATGGTGCTTGACCATTTAGGTCAGTAGGTCAGGAGAAGGATTTTAAATTCAATCCTGGATTTTACAGGAAGCCAATGCCTGTATGCCTGCATGCTAATACAGGAGAAATATGATCTCTTTCCTTAGTTCTTATCAGAACATCCGCTGCAGTATTCTGGATCAGCTTGAGAGTCTTAAGGGACTTATTGGAGCAAAGAAGTAACAAATGCATGGACTAGTTTTTAAGCATTGTTTTGAGACAGGATGTTCCTAATTTTGGCAATGATATGAAGATGAAAAAAGGCTGTTCTTAGGTTTTGTTTTAATGGGCGTTAAAGGATGTATCCTGATGAATAATAACTCCTAGATTTCTGACAGTAGGGCTGGAGGCCAGGGCAATACCATCCAGACTAGCTATATCCTTAGATAATGACGTTTGGGGGTGTTTAGGGGCCAGCGCAATAACATAAAAAATCAAAACATCAGAAAATTGAAGGACATCCATGATTTTATATCATTAATGCATGCTTAAAGTTTAGCAGACATTTATTATTAAGTGCAAAGTAGGAAGGTACATCAACTTTGGAGATTAGACTCCATCGTAAAAAGGTACATACTGGATATAGGTATATATTAGAGGTTTAGAAAAACCCAATTATATCCCCCGATGGAGTGGACACTGGTGGGGGCAACTAAAAAAGGGAGCCGTCAGCCAGAAGAAGACCAAGGACACAGGCTGACGATGCCTGGGGGTGGAAGGGGAGGAGGCGTCTGAAAAGACAACTGACGAAAAGCAGAGAGAACAGATTGAAAACAAAGTCTTTGATTGGCTTCTACATATGTGCCCGACTCGGATAGGTTTACACTAATGTGATTCCCCCAAAAAAGCTGATCAGTATAAGAGAAGAGCGTTAATGTTATTGAAGTCTCCTTGATAGAATTTAAACTGAGCTCCATTTGAAATGACTGGGGTGCTGTCTTGGAGTATGAATCCAGTTCTCTTTATATTTCCATGTACAAATCCCAACGTCTTCCTGGCTTTATGTTGCGTGATGGAGGTTTAGACCTTTTTACGTATGTTTGGGTCCGCCCTCCATCTAGGAGTAACAGCCAGACGTAGCTTCCTAGGCACTCATCAGTTGAATCTACAGAGTGGCAGAAGGAAAGAGAGATAGATACACAGCCACACACACTCTAGTAGGCCCTCACTACAAGAGAATACCATAGAATAACCATCAAGTTCATTATCAACCACTATTCTAAGGACAAGGCAAACATGGAAACTACAGTAACTCCCATGTCAGCCACCTCAAAGCTCCCTTCCTGGATCACATGTCTGAGTTACAGAAGTGTATAGCTAAGTTATAGTGTTCAAGCAACAAGAGCCAATATCTAACCCTAGTCATTCTTACAACCACAGCTCTAAACCTGACCCCTGACCTACAAATAGCCCGGGACTCACTCACTCAACAGTCTGCACCTCAGACATTTTTCCCCATGTCATTATTTTTACACGGGGATAATTGATGCTTACAAAAGGCAGAGATACAAGAAAGCACCACTCACAAAAACACAAACACATGCTCCCCCCTAAGCCCCTCCTTTCCATCAGTGAAACTTTGGCAGTCTGACCCTGCAGCTCGGAGATCAGAGATCTGCACTGTTACCACTGAGGTGGCAACATACACACACACACACACACGCACACACACATTGGCGGCTGCAGGCAGGCATGAGGTGCTAAATGGCCTCAAATGGACTCAGTCAGCGGCTAATGATGCTCGCACATGTTTCACACCACCGAAGATCAGAGAGGAGCTGGACCAGCGGCCGCCATCCAACAATGACTACTAATGTAGCAAAGGTGGTTATAATACTGAGGCATCATAGGATCACGTGGGGAAAATTAACACCTGGGTCTAGATTTGTAGCTTACTGCAAATCAAGCTTGAAGGTGCCTTGCCACGCAAAACTGTTTTTACTTACATTTAAAAAATAAATATTTTAGGTCCATATGTGTGTGTGTTATGTGTTGAATGTGAAGATGAACTGCTCCCTCCCCTGTCAGCTCTAGCCACTGAAAAGAAGTAAGAGGAGAAATCAGGCCAATCACAACAGCTGGTCAGTCTGACGTCATGTTGCCTGAGCTCATTACTATTCATGAGCTGATAGAGAGGCTCTCATTGGTTAGCTGCTAGCCAATTAGAGTCAGGAGTTAATCAAGGTATTGCGTTACAGAGTCCATGGTAGAACTTCAGACATTACCACAATGGTCTTAAAAGCTGACCTCCCTCCAAAAAAGCCAAACCAAAATCAGAATCAGAATCAGAATCAGAAATACTTTATTGATCCCCGAAAATAGTGTCCCTATAATGTTTAAATTACTCTCATTGGTGCCCCATGCTTCTCTTCCGCTGCTCATGAGAAGCCATTACCTTCTCTCAACCCTAGCATGCTCATTGCATTATAATATCGTATAATAATAATAATAATAATAATAATAATATAATTCTTGTTCTCACTAGTACACAATACAATGTACTCAGTCTGCACACCCCATACAAGAAACGGTTGAAACCTGATAACTGTCCACAACCTTTTAACTAATGTTCGGATCATCAAGCAAATCTTTAACGTTATGGTTTTAACCAAAACTAGGTAAGATGAGAACAGTGGAGCTGTTGCAAATGAATCAACCCTCCCTACAGAAAGGAGGTGAAGATTGCTTGAACGTGCTTCTTTGAATATGCGGCTCTTTAGGTAAATTCCTATGGTCAAGTATCAAATATCCTGAACATTAACTTTGATTGCATTCTTATGGTTGGGGATTTCAACATCCATGTTGACCACCCCCAGGAGAGCAGTGCTATTGAATTATCTTGTGTTCTGCATATATATATATATATATATATTTATATATATATATATATATATATATATACGTATACATATATGGGCTGACCCAGCATGTGTCAGAGGCCACACACAAGAAAGGGTCATACTTAGTTACAACAATATTCCTCGTGTTGTGGTCACTGATGTTGTTCTCTCTGACCACTACTGTTTCCTCTTTGAAATGATGCATACCTTTTTCCTTCACAGGCCATTTCCCCTTAAAACAGCGGTTACTTATAATGCAGAATTGTAGGCCCATATCAATCTCCCATTTTGGTTACATTATACTTTATTCATTTTTGGTTAACATCAAGTTTCAGAGCCTTCTAAACAGAAAAAAATATAATATAAAAACTATATTTGGCCCCCTTTGATTTATTAGGGTTACGTATATATCCATCAAAAATGGACAAAAAAATAAATAAAAATGAAATTAGTACGTCCTCAGTAGTGGCCACAGCCATACATATGATTCCGTGGTGTTGAGGGAATGTGGGATTTTTCACACAAACAGGATATACACTTAAAGCACCGTATCCTTTTCACTGGTGGCAGATATGACACACAACCCGGATTGTGCTAAACAAGTGAAGAAATGTGAACATAAGGGAACATCAATCTCCACACCTTTGAAATAGCACTTCACTGGTGCAGGTAATACAAACTATATGCAGACATGCACACTGATCCCTGTAAAGGAACAATACGTGACTCCTCCCTGGCCTTCAGTCCCACTGTTTTGTAAACCCAGTGTACAATGGATGTTGAATTTCATATTGGTTTTCACAACTTTACAGAATGTGATTGACTGCTGAACTCCAATGCAAATGATAATAATAAAACTGGAAATGTGTGATATTCATTTCATGCATATTCAAAACTCACCTGCTAGGTGTTATTGCAATAATAAGCACTAAGCTCCTTTTCTCTATAGGCCGTGCATACTGATGGTGCGTTTGCCGTGCCTGCTTTGCACAGAAACAGCTTGAAACCGGAGTCACATATACAGCTCACTAATGAGAAAACAATAGGGGAGCTGCGGCACAGTCTCACGCCTTTTCTTCACATATTTCCACATATTTTTATTTTCTCCAGACTCCCTTTCTCCCTCTTTTCTCCTGCAGATTTTCCTGCTACTCGCCTCACACTTAGTCCTCCCGTACGGCGGGGTGTGTGTGTGAGTGTGTCGCCCTGGGTGGGAGGTTTGGTAGGAGTTCCACGAAGGTCTGGCCTGGAGATGATGAAGCAGACGCTCTCACCTATCAAAGCCTCAGGCAGGGGTCCCACACACCCATGTAACTGATATTATTTCTATTTGATGATTAAACTACAAGGCCAACTGTTGCCACAGCACAGTTTTCTGAGTTAAGGGGGTTTCAAAGGCTGCAGTGAAGATAACAAATGCAGGTTTATTTTGTATGTAGAGAAAATCAAATCTTTGGATGAAGTTAACAGGAGAATCCCCTGTAAGAATTTGGAATTTATACTAAACTGGGGAGCCCTTATTGCAAAGGTGAAATTTAACAACATAGTGTTATACCTGTGTGTCCAACACACACACCAACAAGGATGTGCCTAAAAGTTCTTTAGGGGAACACTAAGCCATGTTTTCGTCCACAGGTTTGGATGCAAATTAAGTAATGTTGAATGCCTTATGGAGACAGTAAAATTTGATTGAATTGCTAGAATATTGACACAAAGTGTGTTTGTTCGACCTCTTTGGATTTTCTTTTAATTGTTAAGGCTTATTCGATAAACGCTGATGGAAACGTTATTTGCCAAATAAATAATGAATGGCGATTACGTTTTACGTCGTTTGATTGCAACCGTCAATAAAACCTGGAAGAAGTTCTATTCATTTCTGCCACGCTATTTACGCTTTCTTTGTAGACATGGTGAAAGTCAACAAAGACAGATTTAATTGGACAAAACAGGAGACGAGAGACTTTTTGAAATGTAATTGACGTAATTGAAATAAAATGGCTCTTTTATCAAGAAAAAATTGGAGTCGTCTGACATTTATGTACATCTGGAGCGTTGTAGCAATGTTTTGATAGCCTCGTTGTTGCGTTGTTTAGTTGCACATGTTGCTTTCTTCTGGCACATAAGCACTATTACAACTTGTGCAATATTACATTACATTACATGTATTTAGCCGACGCTAGCGACTCACAATTGCTATTCGTCAGAGGTCGCACACCTCTGGAGCACTTAAGGCTTAAATGTCTTTCTCAGGGACACATTGGTAGATGTATACCTATTTTAACTAGCAAACTTTGTTTGCTAATGTTAGCTTGAATGTTCTGTGATTCAGTGCAAAAATGGAAACACCTTAAAATGTCTGTTATTAACACCTCAACTGTCCTTTTCCCTAAGTCCAAGTACTTGCTGGGCCAAAAGACCCTGTTCTGTTCATGTTGAATTATGACAGTGTGCAAACCTGGATCTCAGTCTCTGAGGACATGACTTTTGAGAAGCAGCATGAAATTGCTCCTAAAAAAGAAATTTGCTCCCAATAACACATCATACTTTGTTTTCTGGGCACAAGTTAAGTGATAATCATTCAGTTCCTGGTGGCCAGCACATTTCCCCATCCACATTTGGGGTTTGAACCTGCAACCTCCTAATCCCTAACACATTTCTGCTCCATCTCCACCCCCCTCAGCCATGAATGGCTGCCATTATACAGAGGATGAGGGCAGTTGTCTTGTAATCACCTGGGTCTGGGGCCGGAGGACAACTGCTGATGATGAATTGTTCATTTGTTCTGGCTGCGGCTGGGGAGAGAGAGAGAGAGAGAGAGAGAGAGAGAGCCCCAGGCCATTACCCAGCCACAGCATATGCACCGCAATTTAACCCCCCCTCACTCTACGTTCACACACATCACAGAGGCTGGAGAGACATGGATCGGCGACCCACACCTCCACCCACCTCTCTGTCCTATTTTGATGTGCATAGTGAGGGTCACCAGGGGTCATGTCTGGGAGGGGGTCTGCATGGAAATACAGAGTGGGGGAGTAGAGACAAGGGACTTACAGCCTGAGGGTGAACCTTACACACACACACATGCATACAGATGACAAACATGCATGCAGACACTATAGGGGGCTGGAAGTGTTTTGACACGCACAGCGTTTCATGGACACAGAGCAGCCAACACTAATGTTGGTAATGCATTTAAATTGTACATGTATACACAGACAGGAAGACATGAACACAAGCGAGCTGCTTATCACTGAAATGGGAACACAGGTGCATGGCCACAAAAGTACATGTCAGACTTGCAGAAAGATAAGATGCTTTTTTACCATTTCATTTAACCTTTAACACCTTTGATACAGTTTTCCCTTTTTGTTCCCCTAGTGTAGTTTTAACCTTACCATTGTCTTCTTCCTCTCTTATTAGCTTGTTCCAAAGATTGTGTTATTTCTTCTGTCATAAGACTCCATGGCTGCAACGATCCATCTAAAGAATGCACCACCAATGAAGACTGTGTGCACCTCTCAGCCTCACATATTTGGTGTCTGTCTCTGTTTTGGGTTTAGACAAAGCCTGGCTACGTTTTTAAAAATTCTTTCTTTTTAAAATATCTACACGTGACAACTATGACATGGTTAAGCATAGGGGAACATGACATGGCCATGGCAAATGAACCGTGCTTTAAATAACTTTGCATTTCTATTTTACCTAAAGATGACAGTTTAAAAATCATTTCGGTGCTACTCTGTGAGAGGAAGAATGGTACTTCTGTCATTCCCACGCCAGCAGCTGGATTCTCAAAAGTCTGTGTGAGGCTTCAAGTGATGCATTTCAACCAACGTCAGCTCGGCATGTACAGAATCTATCTAATTATGATTTCAATTTGTACCAGCATTTAAGCGTTTAGCTTCACGTAACATTAACATCTGACTCTGCTTACGTCCGCCATTGTTTTTTGGTTTTTAGCGAGCCGGCAAAACCGTGTGCATAGGATTTTGGGTGATTTTGGAGCACAAAGTATACACACATGCATCCTTGGAACTCTGAATGAACGACTCAGTCCTTGGTGAAATTCAGACGATCCTCAACATTGGAACCGTCCTTCCATGGATTTCGATGACGTAGAATCCTCAAAATTCAGGCTGCGGAGGATCTTTCCTTCACTTTGAGAAAACGGCGCTTGTTTTTCTTCCTGCCTTGTGTTTTCCTGCCTATATGATTGTCTGCCCTGCCTTGATATCCTTCACTTGTTCCCCAGCACCTTGTGTCACCTTTCTCTTGTTTCACCTTCGTTTACCTGTGTATTTATGCTGCGTTCCAGACGTAGTTTTAAATCCCGTAAGTTACAACTTCAAGTCACAACTCACGACTTGGTAGCATTCCAGTCAAAGTCACCACAAACCCTTTTAGCTAGTTAGCGTAAGCTAGTTAGCGTAAGCTAGTTAGTGTTAGCGTAAGCTAGTTAGCGTTAGCTAGCGACTACCCACCATTGACCTAGCGTTATCTAATGCTAGCAATTTCTAGTCTGCAACATGTTTTGGGCTTCATTTGATAAACTTAACCCGTAGTAGTACACAATCCTATGTGGATTGTTTATTTACAATTTGCAGAATTACTTTACCTTGCCTTATTTCTATATTTATTTCCATTTCTCTCTGTTATTCACCGGCATCTGTACAGCATCAACAGGGGGCACCATTATTGTTGATGTGTGTCTACCTGGGGGTAAAAAGATCTGGTATGGAGTTCAAGAGTAGTGAGTGACGGGTTTGACCGCCGTTCCAGGGCGTGTTCAAGGGTAAGGTTGTGAAAACACGGGTTACGGGTTGCCTGGAACGCAGCATTAGTCTGTGTGCCCGCTGTGTCTGTGGTGGTTTGTTGCCATTCGTTGTCAGTCTGTATTTTTTGTGTCCTGTTTTCTCCAATTCCTTCACTGTTCCTGTTCTTTTTCTGTGTTTTGGAATTACCACCTGCTTACATGTCGTTACATCATTATTTCAAACTGCTGCTCCCTCCTTGTCTTCCTGCACTTCGGGCCCAAGCCAGAAGCCTGACATTTACTGAGTATCCTGATGGACAGAACTGCTAACCACAAACGGCAGCTAACTGTAGCTTCCGTCAGGAGGTTTTTAGGCAGAACAATTTTTACACAGAGCTGGGCAAGCAGGCAACCGAACCAGATCGAGCCGCCTGTAGAGACATCATGGCAGAGGCGGAAGGAAGTGAGAGTAAAAAACTGGCTTTTAGTCGTTGGTAGGGCCTGAAGTTAACTTTTTTGACCACCTGCAGTAGCAGGTGGATTTAAAGTCTCTTTGTACCAGCCTGTTTTTTTGACTCATGAAGGTGAAAAACAGGAATTGCAGTGTCTCTAGAATCCTATCCTGTCCTATTCGTGGCAGCCTACTCAGCAACTTTATAGTGAAAAAACATTACAGATTACATTGATGTTAAAATGAAACATGTTGGCAGAACTGAAACGTTTTGCACGTCTTTCTCTGTAAGTTGTGTTGGTAAATGTTAGATGTTTGAGTAACAAACGTCCCGTCTTCATGTCTGAAACACAGAAATTAATTTGACCCGTTCTCTCTCCCGATTGGTTAGCGGCTGCACGTAGGACTGCTGGGATTGTCGCGAGTAATGAAAATAGGGGGAGCCCTGGCTGTCCTCAACACCTTACAGCGATGCGGGCCCCTGATTGGTCCGGGCCCATAAGCAACTACGTACCCTGCTTACTGATAGTTAGGCGTCTGAATCAATCAATTGTCATTGGCTACCTGCCAATGTGGCAGGTAGATCAATAAAAAAAAATTATTTAATTTCAGGCCCTGTTCATTGGTGAGCACTTTGTGAAATAAAAAGGCTGCAGACAGACGGCGAGCTGGCCTTCTTGCTGTTGGACCAGTAGGTAATATTAGCTTCTATGTCTTTTGTTGTTGCATTTAATGTTGATGTTTGGCTGTGTTAGCAAAGTTGTGGACTCGCTAGTTTTTGATCATGAATAATGTGTGCATGTGTTTATGCACATGTACAGCTATTCATGTTGACACAGAGGTATGGAGGAAACTGTAAAAACGGTAAGGGTGCTAAATCACAAATAATAATGTCTTGCAATGTTGGGCTATTAAAATCAAGGTTTTCCTAAGGAATCAATAATCATAGACTCGACTATGTCTTGAAAATGGCCCCTGGGAATAGTCAAATAGCAGAATGACACAGACACAAAGACTGTTGCAGACTATTGTCCTTGGAGTTGAGACGATCAGCGGTCACAACAATATTGCCTCCATATCACAAACTATTGATTGATATCTCTCTGATTGTCAGGGGCCTAATGTCCTATGAGAACAATAAAAGCCTCCAAATTGGCAAGTAGTAAAAAAGAGACCACGCACAAGGACATTTTGGAGACGGCAACGGTGGAACTCTGGCAAGATGAAGGTGGGCAGACATTAGCGATATTAGTATGTATCGAGGAAGAGGCCCCTGGCTGTATCAAGCAGGATTTATTAACACAGATTGATCCAGGCGTCTTTGAACATGACTTTCCCCCCACCGGCCCCTACAGATGGATACTAATCCCTCTGCTGTGCAGAAAAGACTCGATGATCCGTTTGTTTACACTGGGGGTCATTTCCACTGTAAACTGCTTTTAAAACCAAGCTCTGCACTCAGGGTCGTTTTTATTTAACGGTGCAAAGTTAAAAAGCAAAGATTTCAGATGCCCTGTAGAAACCTGACTGCTGGACATTAAACTCTCAGAATATCTTGTACTAAGGTCTTAACTGTGGTATACTGTATAGTCACCTACACTCAACCACGGGCATAAAATAAGGATGCAACACCAGACTGCTGGAGGAAATGACAGTGACAATAGATAAGTTGGAAGGTGAGAGGAGGTTGGTGTTACCCTACGCACATAAATTTGCAGTTGAGACTCAAAGGGACGTGCAAATGCTAAGTGCAAACCGCCTTATTTTCTCAAGAATTATTTTTATTTTTGTCACAATTACAGGATAACACAAAAAGAAGACCTATATATGTCCTAATTGGTTACCTGTTGCCATAACAACACAATGACAGGGGTTTTCTTGTTGATCCAACACAATGCACCCCAATTCAGTGGATAACCCAGTGATGGCTATTTAATCCGACCTATGTATGTATTGCAGTTGATAATGTGCTCTAAATTAACTGTCAAACAGTTTGGGGTCTCTAGGCCGTTTTTGGCGGAGATCTTCAGTGCTGAAATATGTCACTTTGCCAATTTCATCTCCATTGTTGCTGTTTTGATTTATTGGTAAAAAAAAAAAAAAATTTAGAAATTAAAAATTGTTGTTCCTAGCAGCAGTTTGCCATACTTTATCCTCCCTCTGAATGAAAGCTTTAGAGTATTTAAAGTCAAAAACTAAAATCGTAAGCACTTTCTACAGAGAATAGAGAGCTTTCTGGTGGTAAACAGAGAGCTGCCCATTGGAGGAGGACAAAACAGCTGATACTGCTGCCGTTTTCCATTAAGGGCACAAAGTGAAAGGAGCTGGCACATATGTGCAAACAAAGACGTTAATTAGTGGCTTTTAGCATAATTCATGGGTCACGTTTTCCTTTTGAAATACCATTCATCATCTGATGACCACTGACATGTAGGCATGATGGGAGATAGCTGAGCTTGCGCTGCCATCTGCATCTTGTCTTAATTGGGAAACCCAGGACAAAAAGAGGTCAGTGGGAGCAAGTGTACTGACAGATAGCCAGGAAGTGGCTCTAATGGCTGCTTATTTGACCTCTGACCTCTCACATCAATGCTTAAGGGTCATGTTCAAGTTTCATGAGGAATGCATTGGTTGTTACGGAGATGAGTTGCTAACAAGGAAAGCTTGGGGTTACGACCCCCGGTCCACTAATGATGACCTCATATGGCTGCAGTATTTATCAGCCCGAACAATAAACATGTCAGTGTGCTTTCATATG
The DNA here is from genome assembly GCF_013103735.1 of Etheostoma cragini. NCBI lineage: Eukaryota > Metazoa > Chordata > Actinopteri > Perciformes > Percidae > Etheostoma > Etheostoma cragini. The sequence continues at coordinate 4,236,726 of NC_048426.1, forward strand.
AATATTTCAACATTGGCCCTGGGAACGGAATGACTGATTACCCTGTCTGAGCACTACAATGACTGTAGATAAGGAGCACTCCATGTGAAATCCCATTCACATACAGTCACAATATTATTTATTCTCCCAGGTCAGTGCCATAAATAATAAATCCTAAATTCGACACTTGGAATTGTTATACGTGTATGCTGAAATAACTCCACCTGCTATAATCTGTTTGTTTTATTTAGTTGCTGTGTCCTATCATTATATGCTGCTCACAGTGATCAACACAGTTTATTATTTACAGTTCTAAGTTTTAGATTGCGTCATTCGTTCCCTTCAAATTCAAACAACTTGTAAATTATTAAGCCACCGTATCGTAATTCAACGATGTTGGACTTATTGCTCGGGTCTATGCAAAGCTCCCTGGTCCTCGGAGTCATTACAGAGAAGATTAATTCCGTCCATATTTGTACATACGATTTGGCCACCCCGGTCCATTGACCCTGGCACGCCTCCTAATGCTCCTGCCCATACTCCAGCATCTGTCTGAGACCGCCCAATACACAACACAACACCGGAGCAAGAGTGTGTGTGCCCTGGGAGTGAAGCTATAATGTGCAAACAGCATGTCTGTGAAGGAACTGTTAGTAAGGCAATCACACTAATGAAAGTGAAATGTTTTCCCATAAATTCATCTGTGGCTAATTAATAAACCCTTCCTATGCTGAAACGGCAGTCTGAGCCAAGCTTTGAGTGAAAGTTGAATAATGCTGTGTTACTGTGGAATCTATACTGTATATGTACAGGCTACGGGCTACGTTTAATTGTAATACTCAGTGAAAGCATCAACTGCCATTGGCTTATTGTAAATATTTGATTAGAGTTGCTGCTTGCCAGGGCTGGATTACATGCAAGGGTATTAAGTATCCTTGATAGGCCAGATGTTCAAGTTTGAATTTGTAATTGCACCACTTGAAACTGCAAGAGGGGAAATTAAATCTCATCATTTCAGATAGATGGTTTGCGAAGTAAAACATTTTGGTACTTCCTCCAATATAAGCCATTCATTATTATTCCATTTGGGTTGACAGGTTGGACAAAATCTTTCTTATTTTGAGGTCACTAATTAAGTGAAGTCATGAGTCACTAGTTTCTCACTTCTTAATTAGTCTGCAGGAGTCTGAAGGAGAAGAAACACCAGCTACAACCAGGCAACGAATAACTAGTTACCAACTCATAACTTATCAAAAAATCATTAGTAAGCAATGTAATTAGGCATTATTGAATCCATTTGTAGAAACGTATATACTCAAAATACCTATATTTTGTCAAGGCCACTTGCACGTGCAGCCGGATTGGATGTCCAAACAAAGAACAGAGAAGCTCTGATAACAACACACACAAATGGAGACTTCATTCTCTGCTCAGGACGCATTTGTTCAATATATCTTTGCATTGCAAATATTTTTATGCTTCTTTTTTAATGTGCTCAATGTCGATTACAGCCCCTTTTAAATGCTCATACATGGTCAGTGCTATTTAAATGTTAACATTACATATCATGTATATGTATGTGTATACCTAAGGGTGCCTATGGCTCCTGGTACAGCGGATATCTACCAATCAGAAGGTTGGTGGTTCGATCGCAGTGGAGCATTTAACAGCTATAGTACCAGATAATGTGAGCTGGAATAAATAGGGCGCCGTCTTGGAACACAGCATTTCTCTGAGACCTCCATGGTGGTTTTGCAGATTGAGAAGAGGTTTAAGAACCAGCGACAGCCAATATGCATTCAGGGATGGCTTTTGCTGATGGTAATTAAGCTAATATAACTTATAATAAGCAGCAGGCCAACATGACCAGCTCACCAGTAACAGTTGCTTCCCTCAAGTTTCCCCTCAAACTTCAGCTACAAGAAAAGGAGGATAAGAACTTTTTTTTTTTCAGAAAATGATGAAAACCAGGATCAGGTATTAATTCACCTCTCACTCCTAATTCAGATGGGAACGCAGGGCAGGCCTGTTAATAACCGCAAAGAACACAAAGCACGGGAAAGAAAGAGGGGAGGAGGAGGAGGGAAGCAGCTTGTGAGAAGAATAACATTTCCATGGCTGATCTGCTGGAGCAGTTGTAGGGAGGTTAAGGTGAAGGCCAATCCAGCTGTAAGAGGGGCCAGGATTAAAGTCTTTGAGATATGGATCCAGGGGCTCTCCAGCTCTCAGTACCAGGGCTTAAGTATCATATCCGTGGACAGACGGATCAATACCCCTTGCCTTTCTTTCCCTCGATCTTCAAGGAGATTTTTTGGCAGTGCTTTCATGGGGTCCTCTCCACATGCCCCTAATGACACGGTGGGAGCTATCGTTTAGGCCGCGGGGCTTCCATCCCAGCCATTCTTGAGGAGCTGCTGGAGAGTCAAGACAGGTTGTAAGTCTTAGGTTTTTTATATAGAACATGTTGCTAGGACATAGGTGTAAGTATCGCATTTCACATGTCATAAAGAATTAAGCTACCCATAGCAAACATAGCTATATATACAGTATATAGCTATATAAAATAGCTATATACATATATATAATAGAGATTTTTTATAAAACATGCCAAAACTATATTTGTTGTAAGAAAATAACAATGTTTAGGATAAAATACTTTATTTTTCAAATGCACATGAAGCTGAAAGCTTAAGGGTTGAGCTACTTCTTGAAATCCATTCTTTGCATTACACTCAGACCTTTCCATTATTTTGCTGGTATGCCGGCTCAGTATTGGTTTGCCTCAGATCTTGAACACCTTGCACTCAAATTTAAACACACACATATAAAACATACGATAGGGTTAAAGTAAGTTCACCGATAACTCACCGGGTCTGTCACAAAGCATGTTCACGCAACGGCTGGTAGAAGGCAACCGCGTCCCATGTCAAAAATATTCCAACACAGAGTAGCCTACACTACACCCACACTTCTAAATTGCTGCAAAGTGGTATTCAGATTTAAGTGTATCTGTTCCACACCAGTAATGTGCCTATATGCTTGTTTAGGATTGGGAATAATCAGCTCCAAGAAGACTCCAAGAAGTTGGAAGTTTTTGTTGGATTCAGCATGAATAGTCTCATTCATACACCAACACTGAGTATCTTCTACAGATGGTTATCACGTAACATTAACCATTCCTAATGGCATATCTGAAAATAAAATATTGAATAATATGTGCCGTCCTTAAAAATGTGATCAGACAGAAACCATTCAACATAATACAAAGTCATCTCCTTTGAATACTGTAGACCTAATAAGGAAATTCTTTATTAATTTCATTATTTCTCCAAGCTTCAGAATGTGTAATAATGCACAATTTATCCTGCGTATTTGTTCCAACGCATCCTCTGAACTTGATTGAGCCATACACAGTATCTGTATTTACATGAGTGACAGGATGTGTGTCCCAGTGAGCTCTGATTAACTTCCAAAAGGAATTCACGGACACTGTATGCATGTAATTATGTGCTTGACTACTTTCTGTTTATCACCCAAGGCATGATGGAAACTGTAGTGTCAAAAGTCCTGCTTCCCTAATGGAAATCAGAAAAACATGAATAAACGACAATATACCAGCTTTTTTGTTTTGTAATGTCAACATATTTTGGATAGAATAAGCATGCCAACTGATAATTTCTAAGTGGATTAATATGTAATGACCTGACTGCCAGACAAATGCATTCAAGAATCTCACATGTTTGCAGGCATTTGTAGGTTAAAACAGTACTCATGCCAATTTCTCAAAACAATTTATGTACGGACCAGCCCAATAACCAATTCTCAATGGCAACAAAGCAGCTTAATATTTGAAATGTGGTCAGATGTAAACATTATATACATAAATCAGTAAAAGGATTGGCAAGCTGCAGAAGAAACATAAAAACTATAGCATAGTAAGTATTGGTCAAACCAAATAAAAGGTCCAGGGTAATTTGAGATGACTGAACTCTGGATCAAACAAACCCAGGATGAATTTCAGCCACAACCTTTTGTAATGCCACAGGCCATCTCTGATCTGTGATTGGTAGCCGACATGAATCAAAATGATCGATTGACCCGTGGCTCCAACTGAAGCCTGTGGCCTGGAAACAACAGGGCTGGCGACCCCAACGTGTGGCGTGAGGCAGGCCATCGTGACAGCCCGGTAGACGCCAATCACAGCCAAGGGTTTGATGAGGTGTGGAGGTGATTATTACATCAAAGCCCCTGCCCTGTGTCCTCCAAACTGGTTTGAAGAGAAAAAAAGAATCTGGCTGCAGACAGTCCTGGCTTTGGAATTTCACTGGGAAAAACCCTCAAGATTTCTTGTGAGACACTTTCTCACACACCGTAGTCCAAGCCTCATGAGAGCAGGGACCTTCTCATGGTCTCCACAAACTGTAGCCGTCAGTATACCCAGCCAGTCAGACTCTGGCGCCCAAACAGAGATGGATTACAGCGATCCATGCAGTAAGCTCAGAGCACGCTGTGCCACGCACGCCTCCCCTACAGCCTGGTTTACACTGCTACCGGCACGCCGCTCTAAATCCACTCTTTGGGGCACATAGAGGGTGAAAACATGACGCCCACCCCTTTAGAACTCCTGTTAAGCCCCCTCCTTTCACCGGCTCCCATTTTCCAGAGGGGTCAGCGTTCAAATTTGATTTCATGCACTGCGCTGGCAATGCTGGCTGGCAGCGGCTGTAAAAGACTCCGGGTTGAGGGAGAGATTATCTGACAGTGGAGAAAGCCAAGTTACGCTGACCTAATTGAAATCAAACGACCTCTCTGGGCAGCTCACATAAGCGTGATTAAAGCTTGGTCTTGGCCACCTCTGTTAACTTAAAAAGATGGCAACTTTGTAATAAATCAACACCCGGTGCGAGCAATGAAGTCACTGGGGATGAATTTGTAACCCAGCTGAGTCAGAGACGGATGAAAACAGCTGCTTTAAATAGCTACAATTATAGCAGGCTCTTTCTGCCATAGAGCATCACAATGCTTTCATTAGAGTGTCGGTCTGAATTTCCAAAGATGGCCGCCAAGAGATTACTGCTGACACATTCCTGTAAACTGTAAAAGATGCATCGGGCCCCAGCTTTTTAGGGTTTTGCCAGTCCGGGCCTGGCAGCCAGCGCTGAGGACGGCAGTGCCAGGAAAGCGATATGGCTGTCCCAGAGTGAGGGCTTTCAGCCAGACACACTGAAATGGAAAGTCAACCTGCAGTTTGTGTGTGTGGGGGGGTGGGGGGTCATGACTGATCAAACTTTTAAATGTGTTTGATATGGCTCCAATCTAATGGCTGTGTCTCACACACACACACACACACACACACACACACACACACATTCACCTCCCTCTGTGGCGTCTCTCCCTCTAAATCACCCGTCTGCCTGTAATTCGTCACGCTCATCTCATAATTTCATCCATACAAATGTGGAGTGGGCCAACATTGCGCATCACTGTTTTATCCCTTAACAAGGCACCTATTAATTGTTGTCCCCATAGTAAAAAGTAAAGTCTTAAAGCCCTGTGCAATGCTGCTTGTTTCACTTAGTCAAATTAAAGACTTTAATTAATTAATTATGAATGAAATGTAAGACCTTCATGACATTAATAAAAGTGCAGAGCTGCTGTGTGGGTCTGGCCTAGGCAGGGTGGAGGTAGTGCTGGGGCCGGGGCTGAGCTGCCAGATACTTGGCAGAACTGGCTGAAGGCTGTCGTTTGCTGGACACCCTTCAAAGCAGTTCAATGTGTCTCACTTTTTGCATGAGACTCCAGTTCCCGTACGCACAACATTCCCAGTTCAATTACTTTCTTGCATAAGAACCAGAAGTCATCAAGAACAATGTTAGTAAGTATCTTTAACCAAGCCCTAAGTTCACTGTTTTTCAAGCCAAGTTCTGCATCGCTAAACTTCCCCATAGTCAGTGGTACACTCTGAAACACAAAAGCTTATTAGCTGCAATATAACTTCCTTCTTGCTCTCATTTGCAGTCGTGATGCAGCATATTACATTTGGACTAAGGAAAGAAAAAACTACACCAATGAGCGATAGAGGTAGCGCTGCATAGAAGTAGGAAAATGAAGGCTTTAAATCAGGATTTTTCATCTTTCGACTTGACACAGAGCGTAAGCCTCGCTTATGAGACCTTACTCCTGCCTTGGTATTTGTTGAACCACTCTCTGTGATGTGGTTTTTCAACATGAAAACAAGAGGGGCGATATTAAAACGACGGCTGCAGCCCGTCCGGCTGTTAGCGGAGATATAATTCAAGGCAGCTGTTCCTCGGGGCTCTGCGTCTGAGGTAGTGGGCTGATGGATCAGATCCCAGTGGTTTTCATTTTGATGCCACCCAAATGTTGACTGATTGGAGTGTGTTTAGTGGAATTATGATATAGTAACAGCAGCAGTGTTAACTTTCCCGTTTACTGTAAAGCTATTAGCTCTGATCCCAGGGACTTATGAGTTATGAGTTTACTGTCTGGGCATTTCTGCAAGTTTCGGTGGCAATGCATTTTCCCGGTTTCTGCTTTTGACTAAAAGAAAATTAGATTTACACTGTACATACAGTAACTACACGGACAGTATGTTGCCAGCTGACAATAGTAAGCAACATTGTAACTTTAGAACTATTGCAATGCAACTAATCTCCAAGAAAATGTGTTTTTTACTGTAGACGAGTCATCTATTTTAAACTCACTAGAGCAAAGAAGAATCCGATGGTGGCCAAGCAGACAAGGCTTGGCAAGAATGCATTTGTGGTTGCTTTTAAAGGGTTAACTGCTGTTTTTTTTAACCCCATTCTCCCATGTTTTAGTGTCTAAGTGACTAATGGGAACAACAATCTGTGACACTGGTACAGTTTTAACAGAGATTGCTACAGTGGAGAAACAAGCTACAATGTAAATAGAGCAAATGTCCAGCTTGTATTCACCTTTACAAAAGTGCTTGTTTTGCCCCTGATAGATTAATATTGTAAGTGTCTGACAACATTACGGAAAGGATGAGCATGAGTCAAAGAAAATTCAAAGAAGACGTTTAAGTTGACAATTGGAGGCAACGGCAAGAAGATGGCTCATAGAAAGTCAAGTCCTTTTGTAAACGAGACTAAAAGCTTAAAGTTAGAAGGGATCAACGGCCACGATTCATCAAAAAGCCACCTACACACGATAAGTTGTAAACTATATAAGACTGCACTTCCGGAGGAGACGCTGCAGTCAAGGCACTGACGTCCATGAAAGCAGCGCAGTTGGACAGGATGTGACTGCTGTTTCAGAACTTCCTCCACAGTTCATGTCATTCCTCATTTCACCTTTATGAGGCAAAAAAACTGGCTGATAGTCAAAAAAGTTAACTTCAGACCTTGCACCATACTCCATTAAAAAAGCGGCACTTTTAGCGTGCCTAGAGCCAACATATTGTCACATTTGAATCGGTAAAGTGTGTGGTTATTTCAACCAAAGCTAGAGGTGTGATGGTTGGAAAAGTGGAAAGACAACCCAGTAATTGCTTTTCATAGCTTTATTTAGTTTTTGTCGACTTTGAATGTTGTGTATTCCACGATGCTAAAAGTACTGTTTGTCTGGACTGGTTCATGGTAGATTATTTTCTATGACCAATAGCAATTGTGAATTTTTAGAAAAACTGCTTTTTTTTCTTAGGTAGTCTAAAGGATTAATTGAGAAAAAACTGTACATAGCTGAGGAAACTTTCAGATTTTAACATATATTAGTAAGGTAAACATGAGAAGTCTATGCAAAGCACCATGCTCAGAAGTGCCTCCAGCATTTCAATCCTGAATAATGAACTGTGTGAGAATGGAACAAAAGAAAGGAGCCAGATCAGCAGCTTCAGCAGAACAAGCTGCTGGTGTATCTGCACCAACAACTCTACTCATGGCTGAAAAAGCTGATACGTGTTCCTAATGTACTTGGTAAAAAAAGGTTGCATCTACATGAATCACTGATTTAGTCTAGCAGCCAGCGAACACGCAGACTGACCCAACGCAAACACATCCATGATGTTACTTGACCAACCGGTGCATGTTAGATCTAGCTAAATTCTACAGTTGTGTGGGCGTACGTCTGGGCTTGTTTGGGACTTTCTACCGTCAGTCAGGTGTGTTTTGGACAATCCTTTCTATTTCTAGTCAGAGATCTATTATCTTTATTGTACTATTATAGCTACTGATCGTACAACTATTGTGAATCACACTTCCCCATATCAGTGTCTCTGTGTCCTCAGTCTCCCATTTCCAGACCCTTCTCCGGAGCGTTGTGGAGAAAGTCCAAACAGCATTCCAGAATGGTAAATAAAAACGTGCTCTGGTTTATTGACATTTCTTTAAACCAATCACAGTCATTTTGGGCGGTGCTAAGCGCCGGACGCAGAAACTCGTCTCAGGAAGGAAGTTGTTTTGGTGGAACGTGTGTACGTTCAGAAGTAGTTTTAGTTGTCCACAGAAAAGTCAGATTGGACAGATAGTCTAGCTAGCTGTCAGGATTTACCCTGCAGAGATCTGAGGACCAGGTAACCATAGTCCTCAGATTGGACAGATAGTCCAGCTAGCTGTCTGGATTTACCCTGCAGAGATCTGAGGACCAGGTAAAAATAGTCATCAGAACTTCACAAAAAAATCCAAAACAACTCAGATTGGATGGAAGGTGACGGACATCCGGCTAAAATGAGTTTCACTCAGTGGAAACGGAGCAATCCCAGAAGTGGAACGCCGTAGATATAGACTACTGTGTCCCATCAGGCAGCGGCAGATCGCTGCCCACCAACAGCCAGGGTCTGTCCAAAGTTTCTTTCTGTTAAAAGGGAGTTTTTACTGACCACCGTCACACCAAATGCTTTCTCGTGGGGAATTGTTGTGTCTTCGTAAATGCACACCCGATCGCCTGTTCTCATACTGTTTAACTTTGGCAGGTCGGGTCTCCTGGGAGCTGTGCCATAATGTTTTACAGCACTACCACTGATCTTGGTTAATTGGATCATATTTTAAGGGAGAAAATGTTTTCTGGTTTTCCCTCTGATGTCCTCCGGCTGCTCTACCCCGACTCTTTGGGATTTGTGGAGTTTCCTGGTGGACAGAAAGTTTGAATTGTTGCTAAACTAATGCTAACTGCTAACCTCAGTTCATTAGGTTTGGACATTCGGTCTTTCTTTGACATTTCACAGAACGCTGTTTAGATAGACAAAGTGACTTATCTCAAACTTATCCTGATGTGCCTATGCCACAAATCTGTGACTGATGGAACTTTTAAGAATAGTTTGTACAATTTGTAAATATTACTTTATAAAAACACTGCCCCAATTGATAGGTATACTATGTCTAAAACTAAAGTTCCCCTTGAACCTTGAGGATGACTTTAGTTCCTTATTTATGTGGACTTAAATCATTGTTTTATTGCCTTGCTGCCCTGGCATTGTGTCCTCAAAAAATGACAACACCAAAGGCCAATTGGCTTTGACCATATAATGGTGAAATGTCAGGCCTGCAGCAGCCATGATGAAGTGGATAAAGGTGGGTTTCTTTTGCTTCTGCCTTTTAAGGGCAGTCGGCAAAAGGGAATCGAACACTACCATAGCCAACGGAGGAGCTGTCCTGACGGCTGGATTGTGGGAAAAACAAAGTCAGCGGCGTATGGCAGCCATTATCCCCCTCTGTGATTAAAGCAAAAGTCTGTCCCCCTGCTTCAATCCCCGGCCTCCGGCCAAGCCACCGACCACAGCTATTTCTCCTGCTCCCTGTGCACCATTTAATCACGTGTGCGCTCTATGACTATTGTGGTCAGGCCAGATTGCATATGGAGAAGAGAGAGGGTTGTGTCTCAAATTGAACCAGAGAGCGATGACTCCTGTTGTAGCTGTGACTCAGAGCCTTTCTTTGCCCTACTAAGCTTCCTGTTCACACATTTCATTCCCCATCATATGTGCTGTAGATGGCCGTCTTGTGAAGGACAAGGTGAAGGATGCTGTTCACACGGCTCTGTTGCCAAGGACTTTATTTTATTTGGTTGAAAACAGAAAAAAAACTGATTGGAATGTAAACCCATCTAAAACTTGTTTTAATGAGTTCTTTTTTTTGACATGGATAGGCATTCTTACATGATATCCATAAGTGACAAAACACATTTAAAACTCTACAGTCCAACATGCTAACAAATGACAGTTGTTGCCAACTAGTTGGATGGTCCATAAAGAATGATAAGCATTGTCTTTCTTGTTGTCATTAGCTGATAGCAAGGTTATAATCCTTAACAAAAACGAACAAATTAAAAAAAATCTAGGTGGGAAAAATATTGTCGTTAACTGAGATAAAAGTAAAAAAGAGGCATTAAAAAAAAACAATAACTAAACTAAAACGGCAATGTCTGTCAAAACTAACTTAAATAAAATAACATGATCGAGTTTATGTCCTTAGTTTTCGTCTTTGTCAATGTCTTTCATAGAGCAAAAAATGTTATATCTTTCTAAACATGACGAACATTTCCCATAGATGTGTATAGCATGGATGGGTACAGGGCATGGATGTATGGGTACAGGGTATGGATATAAGGGTACAGGGCATGGATATAGGGGTACAGGGTATGGATATAAGGGTACAGGGCATGGATATAGGGGTACAGGGCATGGATATATGGGTACAGGGCATGGATATAACCCCAACCGGTCGTCAGACACCGCCTACCAAGAGCCTGGGTCTGACCGAGGTTTCTGCCTAAAAGGAAGTTTTT
>NC_048426.1:4247568-4251943 GCF_013103735.1 Etheostoma cragini
ATGTATGGGTACAGGGCATGGACGTAGGGATACAGGGCATGGGTATATGGCTACAGGGCATGGATATATGGGTACAGGCATGGATATATGGGTACAGGCATGGATATATGGGTACAGGCATGGATATATGGGTACAGGCATGGACGTAGGGATACAGGGCATGGATGTGTGGGTACAGGGCATGGATTTATGGTACAGGGCAAAAGTGGGGGGGGGGACCACACTTGTCTCGAACCAAAGTTTAAAACACCTTTTGATGTCTGTTGTCTTTGGTCTGTTGATGTTAGTCTGTTGATGTCTGTCTTCTTTAGTCTGTTGATGTCTGTCTTCTTTAGTTAGTTGGCGGTTTTTCTCCTGGAACACGTCAAACACATGCTGCATCCACTGCTGCATCTTGTGTAGACAGTTTAAATACCTAATATATCTACTATATCATATACCATATCTGTACTTATCATCATATGTACATTGTTTTTACTGGTGTTATTGTTGACTACATTGTGAATACATATTTCTAAAATTGTATGATTTTTTGTTGAGTTATTATTACACAATACTTCTGACTTTTTGGAATCCCCCGACGAGTAACGCATATTAAAAATAAAGACTAAAGCTAATAATAACTAAACAAAAAAAAATAATGCAAAACTATAAAAACCTTGGCTGAACGAGCTGATGACAACACAAATACAACTCTGTAAATAAAAGTCAGGATGTAATCAGCCAACCACCTGCTGCCAAAATGACTCACTAGATCAGTGACCAACATTGTCATCTGTTCAGTCAGAATAGTAAGTCTTCCATTTCAGAGGTGTTTTCTTTCTCGGGATTCACATTACAGTGTTGTGAAAGGCTGCGTGCCGTGTCTTTGAATAAAGCCCTGTCCTCTGACGGATCATGCTGGAACACAGGCAGAGTGACTGCAGGTGCTCAGGCCACCAGAGGCTGACATGTGACAGGCGCCATAAGTGACATGTTTACACCTCTCCAAGCTCAGGAAATCCCCAAGAAAGACAAACACAGTGTGCTTTACACACTTACACACACACTGACAATTAGATTGTGTGAGCCAAATGAAAATGTGTAAATGCACCTGCACCACATGCTGTAAATAGAGTTAACCTTCAATCCTGCACAGGCTTAAAATGTCAAATACAATAGTTTTATATTGGGCATTATACATATCTGTATTGTGATATGGTTCCTACTTTTTCTTCTCTTGCAATCTGTGAGTTATTCCGCCTATCACCATGAAATGAAAAGGAGTGCACATTGAGCACACAGTTGAACCTGCGGCCTGAGGGGTCAAGGTAATAGTCTACTTGCTATTTCTGTTATATAATGGCGTGTCTGTATCTCCGTGGTGCCGGTGGTGCTGTGCAGCGTTTGCACTGATGTGGTCTAGTTTGCCTGGGAAGCTCCCAGCCAAAGCCCTCAGACTGAAAACACTCGATTAGCGGTTTGCTGGGTTTGGAGGCTAAAGGTATATAGGTCAGCCTGCAGCTTCTCATACTGTTTTGCTTAGCGTGACTTAATCTGGAGAAAACAGTTCAACCTTAGAAAAGGAAAGAAACACTCACACTGACAAATAAAATCTGACGTGGGCCATTAACAGAAAAACAAATCGTTTGTATTTAAAACGCCACCGTTTTACCCCTTTTCAAAAAATCTTGTTGTTATGGGTAAAGACTTTGGTGGAAAAGGTTACAGAGGCCCTTATTGCGGCTCATCCCCTTCTGCCTTCTTTGGACTCTGTGTACCAATACTGCCTGCTGGTTTGTATTAGTGTTAATTGGATTGAGCACAACTTTATTTTGCAATGCAACACAAAAGCGTAAATTAAATAAAAGGGATGTTTCACACAGTCGCAGTGAAACAGAGAAGATGAGCCTCTGTAATATGATGAGAAATTCCCAAAAAACATTTGCATGGACCTAGAGATCCGGTAGCCAGTGTCTGGTAAACCAGCCTCCACCTCTCTTAAATACCCTTTTCAAAGACCTTTCATTGACCATGTTGTTGACGCAAGTCTTTGAAACTTTTGCTGACTTTTGCTTGTTGTGGGCAAAAGAGGCAAATGCAATGACCGTAGTAAAGCTACAGAAGAGTTATAGATTCAGTTACCTGACCCAGGGATGTCACTTACACAGAGATGTCTAGCCAACGATTACCAACATTAGTTCATTTTAGCTATCATACTAATGAGGAAATTAAGTTAATTTTACTTTTGTTGTCAGTATTATTATGATTTCAGATTGCAATTATTTAACAAAGTTGAAGTCGAAGAGCCGAGGCAGGATATAGATCTGATAGGTTGGTTGTTTGAACATAAAACCTTTTTATTTGCAGACATTTTACAAGCATGGGCTATGAAGAAGACTGCCCTGGATCGATGATTCTTGGTCTGTCTCCCCTGTTTCTTTTGTGTCTGAAGTTTTGTTTTGTGTATGAAATTTTTAGTTGGACAATTCATGGTTTACACTATTATGTTCTGGCTGCTCTAATATGTTTTCTTTGGTCTTTATGTTGGGCAAAGGAGAGTATGTTGTGTGTGGACATTGGACTGGAAGCTATAGATGGAATTACTTTTGTTTTGTTGTCATGTTAATCCATGTGGGATGGGCCACTTAGTGGCATGGCATGTAAATAAAATATGATATGATATCAACGTGAGCTACTCGTCCCACCGCAGCAAGTCAGGATGTAGCAATTAACCATTGAGTGTACTGAATTTCAGCATGAGTGTGTTTTATTGCTAATGAAATATTACCATTCACTGCGGTGTGGGGTTGGCAATGTGCAAAACCTGCCTGATGTACGTACATTTGTTAGAACATATTCTCTTATAGTTCTTGACTTTGGCTCCAGCTCCTGCTCTTATTTTGTTTTGTTTGTGTTGACTTCCTGTTTCATTTTGAAATGCTCACCGTCTGTTTCTGTTACAGTGCACAGTGTGATTACCCTCCCTTCCCTAATGTGTGCCACCTGTGTGTAATTGTCTCCACCCACCTCAGTGTATACATACTTACCTTGCGTCCCTTGTTAGTTGCTAGATTGTTGTTGTACCTCATGTTTTTCTAGTGTCTCTTCCCTGTGTTTTTGCATGACCTCTTGCCTGCTTTTAAGCCCGTTTTTGTCTGCAGTTTTGATACCTTGACCTGCATTGTACCTTTGTGCAATAAACTCCTTTTACATCTGCTTCGAGTCATGCTTTTGGGTCCTCCTACCGTGACAGCCTCAGGTAAAGGAATTGTATTATTTGTTTCTGCAGTCAAAGGATATTCCGATTTGACCATAGTTTTGTCAAAGTTGAGACAGGTCTAACCTTCACGAGCAGTGAAAAGATTTGGATGAAGAGATGAAAATGTGGATGGAATGAAATTGCCCCCCATTCTAGTGGCCGAGGCCTTTTGATTGAGAAAATGCCATGTGAGGGAGAACATCAGCGCCTTGTATTCACTGAAATAATAACCTGATCCAACCACCCCTTTTTCGATGTGCCTTTGAGCACTGGCCAACCATCTGAATCCACTCAGTCCCAAATGAGCAGCTTATTTTTCAAAGTGTCTCATTTATGCTAGCTCGGCACCCCGACTTGAGATGGAGGGGAAAGAGAGGGAGAGCGAGGAGGAGTGAGAGCAGCAGTGTCATCTTCGAGCATGTCAGATTATCCTGTCTGGCTTGGAAATCCCTAGATGGGTCAGATTTTCCCTGCTGGAAGGGTATGTGGTGGGAAAATGGGCAGAGAGTGTCTCTGCGGGACCTCTCTATCCACACTCTGCCTTAAAGAGGTGATACGTGATTTAGTTGTCACTCCAGACCACTGGACCAAATGAGAGCCAAGGTTGGTGCACAAAGACAACATTGCTCTGAGGGTTTAATGTGAAAGTTGAAGAATACAACTTGGGTCTATTTTTTTGCCAGTGTGCAATTTTTTTTGTTTTGGGGGGGGGGCTGCACAGGATATCCCCCTTTCTGGTCTAAACTGACTTTTAGGTTGTACCTGCAAATAAAGATGATATGATTTGAACCTCTCTGATATTGTGAGCTGTACTGTTTCTTGTGATCTCTGAAAACTCCCCTCACCATGAACTGCATTGGCCATTTGTTTAAACAATTAAAACCACAAAAAATCTCTTTTAATTGTGAAGATAATGCCGTCTGAATCACAGTCAGAAGTATTCATAAATTATGGTTTCTTAACCATGACCATGACCATGATCCTTAGCCCTCACCAGTAGTTTAAAGGTCTGATGACATAGTGCTCTTCAGGTGCGTTTATATAGACCTTAGTGGCCCCCTAATACTGTATCTAAAGTCTCTTTTATATAGACCTTAGTGGTCCCTAATACTGTATCTAAAGTCTCTTTTATAT
>NC_048426.1:4252043-4284498 GCF_013103735.1 Etheostoma cragini
GGGAGGCTGGGGGGACTAATATTGATGTTAAAAAACCTCAGAAAGTGAAATTATCATGCCATTGGACCTTTAGGTCACCTACACTTAGGGGCGGCAGAGCAAGCAATAAAAATGATCTTATACATATCATTACCCTTTAAAGTTTATTCAAACAGTTACTGCTTGTTAACACACCCAGCAGAGAAACATTAGCATCAATATTCACTCTGCGTTTAGCTCTGTTTTAGTCTCCGCCAACTCTTGAGAGTCTTTAGCTGCTAAAACATAGTTCTCCAACTGTGTCTGCACATTGGGAGTTGGGCTGGTAACCAGAGGGTTGCTGGTTCAATCCCCTGTACGGGGTGTGAATTGGTAGCTGGAGAAATGCCAGTACACCTCCTGTCGTTGTCAAATTAGTTGGTGATACTAAATCCACCATCTATTCCTGTCTGGCAGCATTTCTGACAGTTCTCTCCATAAATCCAGAGCCAGGTCTCACTTCCATCAGTAGATTGAACCTGCTGCCCTCCCAGAAACCTCTGGTATTCCCATGAGGCTCCTGAATGCCCTAAAGTGCTGGAGAGACTAGGATGTGAAAGTATCCCTCAATTGCACGAGTCACTTGACATTTTCTAAAGGTTGGTGAGCAAGACAAACTGGTCCCACAGAAGATACTGTACTTTAGAGCCTCTTTGACTCTCTTAATGTACTCTTCATCACATCAAACTTTTTAAGCTCCAAACTCTGCACATAACAATGCAACTTGTACGTGCGTGCTCACTTGATCACTTCAAACACTTGGACTGCCCATTCTACCTCTTCTAAACACATTGAATCATAAGCAACTAGAAGGGCAGTCAGAGAGCGCAGACCCCCGCCAAGGCAGGCCCAGTTTCACGATGTTAATGCACTGTAAATTCTCCCAGTTGGGAACTCATTTTACAATTATTCTGAATCACATGAATGCAGCACAAATGCCCTATCTCGCAATGTTAAGAAAAAAAGATAATTTGTGTATCCGCCCAGTGATTCGGATCTCTTCCAAAGTGTAATGGGTTCTTCCTTGGCCCACGCTACACACTCCCACCAGGTTTCATCCGGAACCCGGCTGACAGACAGACACACACACCAAGAGACAAATGGTAGAGATTTGAGAGTTTGGCTCCTTCCGGTCTGCACTGTAAACCCAGATTTAGTTGTAATTAAACTTTTTAGTGATCACTACATATTCTTTCATGTTTTGTTAAAATCCACGATCATTGGCCTAACTCCCATTTGTAGTTTGTCATTCAGTGCACATATCATATTAACTAAGGATGTTCATTTTCTGTGTGGGAGGGCGGGGTCGTTTGAACTGTTCTGCGCCGAAGGGGGACAAAACATTTTCTGATGGTTTCTGTGCGAGTTTTGAAGGCAGCATCTAGACAAGGGTTAGCGAGTAGTATGTAAAGGGGAAATTCCTCGTAGGGAGGTTGGTCGGGGGGGTGGATTGGTCAAACACGGGACTTTCACCCAGGAGAGCGGGGTCCCACGTGGGTCTATAACCGGCCCGTCACAGAACCGTAAGCCCGCCCACAAGTGTCCGTCAACGGGTATCCGTTATCAGTCCAGCCAAAACTGGATTCTTTTTTTGGGCTTACTACTATTGAAAGTTTAGTATAGTTCCCTTGTTTTTTTAACATGTGTTAACCAATTACCACAACAGTATCACTTTCTAATGAGGCTGACAATTTTTTTTGTCCCTTTTTAAGAATTTGTTTAGTTTTCACTTACACCACCTTACTAGTTTTACTACTTTTTGGAATTCATGGTCAATAACCCTCATTTATATAAAATTATACCTAATATCGGAGTTATAAAATCAGAATTTATGAATTATTTTGACTAATAGTTTTAATCAGAGGAATGAAAGTGATCAATTGTATTTGGAAAGAGCGTTGTATGGAATCAAATCCATTTTTATGGTAATCTGGTTAAAAAGAAACATATTTCAGATATAGACATTTTTCAAGGGGTTGTGTTTGACCCGAGGACAACAGGAGGGTTAAATAAAATGTAGGGATGGGTATGACTGAAAGAATATATGTTAAGTAAAGGACAGTAGTTTTATGTATTTATTTATGATATGGTGCAATATACTCCATTTCCTCTATTCTATTTATTGTGTGTATGTTACATGTTAGATAAATGGTACTTTAGAAGTCTGGATCTATGTTTGTTTTGTGGATTATGTTTCAATATGCCTGTAATGTATAACAACAAGGGGAGTTTTTGCACCTTTTTACACAAAAGTAGCATCTCATCGGGGCTTGGTCTAACATGATTGACTATGACAATGTAAAATCTCGCAAAAAATATATTTAAATCAAACAGAGAAAACTAGCAACCAAGATGTTTGACTTTTTCTCCAAAGTCTTGGCAATCAGGGGAATCAAAATTCTCATCTCTTAAACATTTTCCAGTATCTGGCATCAGTAGGCCACATTAGACTCCTTTCAGCCTCCGGGGGTCTATCTGGCCTATCTGGGTCCGTTTTCTAAACTGAATCCCAGGCCCACCTAGAGTTATCTATTGGCCGACTAAACTGCATGTTGGTTGATACAGCCAACAGTCAGCGTCCTCTTGTCTTCTACCCGCAGCTTGCAGGGAATTCATTTGATTTTCATACAGAAAGAATACTAAATAGCCGTTCAGTCTTGGATTTATTGCGCTGGAATTACTCGTGCAAAGTATGCAAAAACTGTCTAATCCAATGAGTTTGGATGTGAGTGTTAGCAATGCATCAGTACTTTCATGTTGCAGCAACCCTATGTATGACACAAAGCTGGTTTTACCAACTCAGTTCTTCTGTAGAAAACAATCTAGACTTTGCCAGTATTGCCCAACAACACGTACAAATCAAGTACACGTGCTGACCTCATTGACCTCAGGCATCTTGATTGACAGCAGGAGTGAAAAGATGAGAAATGATGACTCAGGGTAGACTGTGGCTTGGAGGGCTTCGCCATCGCAGCCCCAAGCCGATTGGATCAGCATGTTTGTTTGAAACAAATTATTTTTCAGTCTCTGCCTGTCATCCCCCAGGCGGATGATGACAAAGAAAAGCGCTCTGTCTTGATTGCATTTTAAACATTGGTTTAAGAGCGGCAGCCTATAAAGTTCCGTCCTCGTAACTTTGCATGCCGAAAAAAAAAAAAAAAAACAGTTGGACCGATCGGATCTGTGAACCAGCGCACTTCGTCACGCACTTTGAAAAACAAGTTGTGCTGCAATGACACCGCAGCCACATGTGGCTTTCATAACCGCCATGTGTGTCGCTCTGTTTCCATGGGAAAGACAGCGGCGCGGCGTCATGGGCTCCTCCGAGAGAGCGGCCTGATGAAACTCGGAGAGCCTCCCGACCGAATTCCACTTATCAATCAACGTCGTCTGTCTGGAAGGTCACAGGGTGGCTCCCCTCGGCACCCCTCCACACCCAGCAGGTGCTTATCCCCTCTGACAGAGGTGCATGAGTCAAGTGGCTGACATTAGAATAACAAAGGCGGACGGCGGCAGATTGGAGATGGCCGGGTTTCACAGGTGCTGCCGCGGCTAAATCCCGTCGATACAGCGGGGAGATTAGAAGAGTCAAAAGTGATCATGGGTAATTGGTTATCTCACCTCAAGCACCTCGCAGGGTCTTATCCTCCTGTAAGCCCCCTTATACTCTTGAGTGGACGGCTGCTTTGGTGGAGCTGGTTGGGGGGGGGGGGGCTGAAAGTTTTGGAGGCTTTGAAATGTTCATTTGAGAAACTGAGAGGAGTTGTGGCTTTTGCCTGGGCATGATGAAAGAAAAGGGATACAGTTATGCCAGCTAGCACACACACACACACACACACACACACACACACACACACATCTTGATCCACTCAGGGGCTTCATGTTAGTTTTCATTATCAGCTCTCCCTCTTCACATAATTGAGCACAATACACGTTGAGTTGGGCTTGGAGTTCCACAGTGAGAACGGATGAATACATCATTAACTGTGACTTCCCACACAAACACAGTCCTTGGTAAACAGTATGGAGAGAGACGGCAGGCGCGCTTCCACTCCCGCGAACTATAGGCCTAATTTCATTTAGCCCCTCTCTCGCTCGCCGGTTTGAAAAACTTCCACAAAGCCGATTTAATTGGTAGTCCCAAAGACACAGAGACGGTGATCAGAATTAGCCTATATCACAGTGCCTTAATGAACGAGTGTTTTCCATCTAATTTAATCAATATTAGAATATCTGCCAATTACCAGCATTATTTTACTCTGAAAATCAGGAGCGTGCTCATTTATCGCGGCCTCATCTCACACTGGTTGCATTACAAATGTGATAACAATGGCTGATTTTGGATTTCACTGTTGAGAAAGAAGAAGAGAGGGCGGCGTCCTAATTATCCTCCATTCAAAGAGCTGATGAGGTTTAACCGGCAAAGTTAATTAAAAACTTTATTTTTCCCATTCCCGGTCAAGATTAGAATCATGACGTTTGGAGTATTTAATCAAAAATGACGTTTTGCAATTCATTAAGAGCTCATTTGCATACATGTATATGTTAATTTGCGGGACGGGATTTCAATCACGCGTCTCGAGCAAAACTCATCACGGAGTTGTTTGTTTTTGGTTTCGTAGGTTAACCTCGGCGGGTGCATTGGACGCTTTGGTTGGGATTAAATCCTAATCTTAATTCTTTCCCCTCAACCCTCTTTACAGCCACAGATTAGTACTGCGTATCAAATTTTCCTCGGATTCTATCATTACCATACTTATCTGGCTGGGCCTTTTTAATTGGAGATACACAGGACATGAAGTTGGTGAATAGGTTTTCGGATGCTCTCAACTTGAGAGTGATTAGGCAACATGTCTGCTATCCACATGGCTAATATACAGGCGCTGGAGCCAGTAAAAACACTGTGACAGGGAGGGGAAAGAGAAAGAATCGCGCCTCATCTGCAAGTTTCCTTCACATTCTTTTTCTCTTTTCCCTCCCCGGCCCGCAAAGGGACTAGGAGAATCAATTAAAGGCACACATAGCAGAGAGAGACAGCAAAGCCTTTTAGTGCGTAGGTTAATGGTGAGTTATTGTATGAGAATGACTCTGTGAACATTGCTTAATTTCCCCTCCCTCCTTCCCTTCCTTCCTCTCTGTCTCTGTCCTCACTGTGGTTAATAGCTATTTTAAGAGCAATATGATGTATTACTCGGGGCTCTCTCGGGGGAAACCCGGGGGGGGGCTCCTGTACTGAATCCATTTAAGACACCGTGGCGATTCCACGGTCACACTCTGCCCTATTCAAACATGGCGCACCCCCCCCCCCCCCCCCCTCCATTCCCTGAATTTAATGGCAAATGAACTACTCAGAGCTGTATTTAAATTGCGAGTGTTGGGCAGAGGATGAGTCGAACAGGCAGGTATGCAGCAGTGGGTCCCAGGGTAAAGAGAGGTTAGCAGATACTGTAGCAGTCCCAGGGGTGCAGCACAAAATGAAGGGCCCCGTAGAAAGGCATTTTCTATGGGCCCCTCCCCACATCCACAGCTAATCATTCTAGCCCTCCTAGCATGAGGGGCCCTGGCCATTGTGAGGTATGTTGAAAAGAAATGGCCCCCTGTGACATGATGATACAAAAGCATTTGTCTTCTGCTCCAACAAGCTACAAATTGCACACGTTGGACGCATTATAGCCTTGCTAAATTGATGTGAAGAATGCAGCCCAGTATTGCCCAGCAGACAGAGAGCAATATCAACATTCATATATGATATGTCACCATATATGACAGTAGGGTGGCACACGTGGTCCCCGGAGCTATCAGGAGTTTCCAGTAGAGTGTGTGAGTGTTCCATGATGGTAAAATCAAGCCCCTGGCATCATATATTTTGTGCTTTGGATTATTTTAGGAGACTTTTCCCTTTTCTCCTTTGAGAGCTCAATCTGTTCGAGGAACAGGTGTAGTTGTGGGCCATGCTGTATGTTTCAAAAAATTTTGAATTTGTTCCAAAGCTTATGGGAAAAAAGATTATCGAAAATATTATAAAAAGGATTATAGAAATACTGGTTAAACGTGCACCCCATGTACCAAGGCTCAGTCCTTACTCCAGTGGCCAGGGTGCGATGCCAACCCTTGTCCTTTGCAGGTTGCCCCCCTTTATCTGTCTATAGCTGTCCTGTCAATCAAAAAGAAAAAAAAAGCTCCAAAATGAATCTATAAAAAAAAGACTATGTAATTCAAAATGCGTTTTTTTTTATTTTAAAGGTGCAGAATGGCCGTGTAAGAAAGTATTTTCTCAATCATCTTTATTACTGAATGTGATGCAGTGCAACATGACTATACTTTTACACACTTTCGCTTGTTTTTTGCCAAAAGGACAAATTTCTATATTTGGGTTTTCTTCTCTCTCGTGGTTTGAAGTGGGGAGTTGTTTGCATATGTTGCCAGGGCGACGCAATTATGTTGCCACTGTCAATCTAATGTAATCAAACCCCACCTACCCAGTCCCAGTAAAGCAGATTAGCTTCGTTTTTGATTCTAATTAATTAGATTTGAATAATCGGTTTCTTTTCTGTTTCTTTTCCCTAACCTTAATTTTGCTTGTTTTATATTTGCTCATCAATATTTATTGTTTTAGTAAAATACTGTACTCAAGAGAGAGACGTTAGGATTTTTCAGGTGCTTTAAACATATCAAACAAAAATCCACTATTTCTCTGTAAGCTCTGTTGTTTTTAAGGTCTACAAGGAATTGTCTTGCTCAAATATCAATTGGCCAAAATCCACCTTGACCCCACTTACATACCTAGTGACCCCACAAGGGCCACTACCCTAAGGTTGAAAACTTCAGCTCTATATGCTATTTTAGAAGATTACAATTCTAAAACAGGGTGACATTTGGATTTGTGTTCATTTGTTGTAGATTAAAAATGGTCATTTGCAAATACTAAGTATTGGTATTACACACTCTAGTGAGAGCCAGATATTAACAATAAACACACACATGCACACATGCACAGAGACATACTCATACAAAAGCGGGGGAATCCAGGCCCAGCTGTTTGGGCCTCCACACATGGCTAGTAGAGAAAGGGGGAGCAAAGGAAAGTAGCCCCCAGCAAGAGTGCTCATTGAAGGGTAAAGAGACCCAGGGAGGGTCCCTGAAGCCTGGGGGAGGTTTTAGCCAATTTATAAGTTTAAGCCCTGTGTGTGTGTGTGTGTGTGTGTGTGTGTGTGTGTGTGTGTGTGTGTGTGTGTGTGTGTGTGTGTGTGGGGAGAGTGTGCCTTCAGTACAAGCCACATCTTAGTGACCGTCATGTTTCTGTGCATATGTGTGTGCTCTGTGTGTGTGTTTGTGATCCGGGTTTAATAGTGGCTGCGCCCCCCCCCCCCCCCCCCCCCCCCCCCCGGTCCCAGCCTTAGTAATGAATGAGCTATTACCAATCTGAAGAATGCTTGGCAGCGGCGGGTTGAGCTGGCGCCGCACACCAGGAGCCCGTTCCAACACGCGGCAGCGATGCCATCATATTTAGGACTGGCGTTTGCCGTCATGCGAGATGGGGGCCAATGTGTGCTCTGCCCTAATTGTTTGAGTATACTATCATTAGCAGGCTGGCTTTCCATGAGTTTTTTATCCCAGAGACAAGTGTTTGTTGAATGCTAACCAGGGTTACGCCGGTCAAAGGCATCCAGCGCTTACAACACAGAGATTGCATTTTCACACCTTCCTGATTTCACGCTGCAATGTAAGTGTGTGATGACTTCTGTTCAGTCTAGACAGTGGACTTCCACCTGTTGGCTGCACATTCAACATCCATAAGGATCCCCCCACCCCCTCCCCCTTTGTGTAGGGTGGGGGTATATCATGAAGGAGGAAAAGCATTTAATGGTGCACACATGAAAAGAAAAGTCGTGCTCTTTTTTGCACAAAACTTCTTTGTTATGCTCGAGGCAGGTTGGAAAATTGGGGGAACAAATCAGTTTAAGATTTACATTTTTTTATGGTCTCATACAGAATGATGAAGGTTAAAATGAAACCACCCTCTGCTGCGCACACACATACACACACACCTATTCTACAGTGTTTTCATAATGCTGTAAGGAGGGTCTGAATGTGTTCCACAGCGATGTGTGTGTGTGTAAGGGGGTGTGTATCTGTGGGCATGTGCACTCGTTCACACACATCCACATGAATGAGTAATTGCATACATTGAGCACATTGGCAAAGGCACGCACGCCTCCCTGAATACCACACACATACACATTAATAACACAAACACACACGCACACGCATAGAATGAGGGGGGGGGGTTTCAGTAAAAGTTTGCTTACTTTGTCAATGTCATCATACTGCCCTCTTTTGTCAGCGAGAGACAGAGAATGCAACAAAAAATAAATCTCTCCCTCTCTTCTCTCTTCCTGTCAAGCAGCGTTTTACTTTAACTATCATTTAATGCTCCAGTGAAAGGAGTCTTGTTTGTATTTAGCATTTTTTATATTACCACGTCTGCACACCTACAGTAGTTACCGGCACACAACGGAGAGAGTGTGTGAGCACAGAAAGGAAACTCATCTAATGACTGCAAATTAGAATGCAATTGGCAAGGGAAAAAAATTACCCTCTGCTCCGTGATTTAAATACAACCCTGGTTAAGTAATTGTAAATCAATAGCATATTGATTGAGTTTTACATCCAGTCACTAACCTCTGTGGCCTTCCTGATCGGCCAGCACTGTCCTGGTGTCAATCACGTCGGCCGGTGGTCGTTTGAAGGCGATCGACGCCTTCGTCAGCACGTCAAAAACTACGCCCGGACATGTGATTGTCTATGGGGATGTACACTGTGGTAGCTGCAGAGCAGCATGGAGAGGCCTACGGGAAAGATTTTTATGTATTTATTTATTTTATTTTACAGACAAGCATTAGTTTATAATTAGTGTCTAAACTAAATTATAAGCCACAAATCATGTTGGTGATTATTCGTTGCATACAGTGTATTCTAAATTCTGAATTGTGTGGGGTTCATCAGAAGCACCAATCAACACCACCCTTACTGATACATTATAAAAAAAAACATATTTGTTTACATGTTGTATATGGTGCAGCGAATGAATGAAGTCAAATGCAAAAGCCCTGCAATAAACCCTATACTAATGGAATAATGTTCTGTTTTTGAACATTAAAATAAAGCAATTTGGGCTACAGCAAACTATTTTCCACGTAGATTATGGAATTATTTTCTCCATTAATCGACTACTTGTTTGGCCTATAAAGTGGCACATAGACAGTGGGAGAGAGGCTGAGAGCTAAGAAAAGACAACACGCGTGGTGTTCTCTTGACTTGTGTCGCGCTGCCGTTGTGTGCAGGCACCCGTTCACCCCAGTCAGCTGTCTGCACCACACATTACCATGCAGATGTTCAGTTTTATCCTTACTCCTGACTCCCAGTAAAAGTCATCAAATTCTCAGCTAAAAGGACGCCCATCACGGTGCTTTTACTGTCCTTAAATGGGTGAAAATGGATCAGATTTGACCCAAAAAGCTCGTCCATTCGCTTTTCAACTGGAATTATTTGAGTGCAGAAATGTACCAAGTCCCCTCAATTCCAGTCAAATTCTTCTAAAATTGATAAATAATAGTTTCAATAAACTTTTTTTGGTCATTGTACTGTGTCTGGTTACCCTGAAACATGGTCTTGTGTCATGTCACTCCTACATGATGCTTAAAATAAAAAAGTCGATAAATGTAATAAATGGTATATCATTGAAGAAAGCTGACTTTGAAAATATATAGTGTGGGTTTGTATTATATTCTTCATCACTTAAAAATCATTTTAAATTTGTGAATCTGTGGTCCACCGGCTTCATTCTGAGGCAAATCATTTATTTCATGTCACAGGAGTGAGAACATGGTATCACACTCGCGGCTGAGGAGGCTGTCAGTGGCTCACTGCAGGGAAGAGTTTTACAGAGAAGGGCTCCCCTGGTGGACACGTCCGGTACGTTCCTCCCCTCCCTTCACAGCTCAATCTTCCACATTACAGAGTCACTGCTGCTCTCACTCTTTTCCACATGTGTTCTTTTGACTGGGGCAGAGAGTGGTGGATTACGCTTTTTTCTTCTGACCCTAAAATCCATCCAAACGGTGGCGTCAATCAGCAGAGCCTTTAAAGCGGTCCGAGGCTTTAAGGAGGTATTGATTGAAAGCTCCGGGAAAGGAGTAAAGGATGACAGCGAGGAGCTCCTGCCCTGCCTCCACCTCATATGGGGTCATTCACACTTGTTGGAAATGTTTTGATGCAGGAAGTCAGAGAGAAGCCAGGCATGCAATCACCTGAGGTGTTCCAATCCCACAAACTTTGTCTTCAATCCCTCAGTGGTCCCTGTAAGTTCCCAATCCTCTTACTGGTCATTGCTTCCTGGGCCGTTAATGCCATTTCAAATCAAATCCACACCGGTTTATCCACTTAAGAGGACAATGGCTCCCATGAGCTCTCCGCTGGGAGTCTACTGAGTGACCCCAGAGGGGAGGGTGCTGGGTGGCTACGGGCAGGAATGCTGATTTGCTTGGGGAGGGTGGGTGCTTTACTTCACCATGTCTTAACTTTTATAATGTCATTGGAAAAATTCAGATTTGGGATTAGGAGAACACCTTGAAAGATGTAAAACCTCATACCTGTTTTCTAGTTCGGACAATAAATTCAGATGTTGGTGTTTCGACTGATCTGGGTTACTGATCCCACTGAAGCAAGAGAAGCAAGCCATCCGAGATCAACCCTCGGGTGGTGTCCGCATTGTTGTTACCCAGCCAATGGGCCCGGGTCTGGTGGAGCCACCACGTCATTAGGCTTTCAAATCAATACAGACATGACACTGTCTGTAAAAATACTTAACAGCTGTTAATTTAGCTCAATTACCCATGATATATACATCATTTATGGTTCGTATTTGCCATTGACCCCTGTGAGATCACATTTATGATCAGATGCTCATTTTAGTTTTTTGTGAGACAACAAGGAAATGCAATTATAAAAAAGGCTGAAAAGTTTTTTGCGTCATTATTGGTGCTTATTTCTTGGAACCTAAACAGAACTGGCTTTAAGTGTAACAATTGTGTAACTGTGTGTGAGAAAAGCATGTGTAGACAGACATTGTGGGTGGGGGGGTTACCATGTGCAGTCATTGAAATCAAGTTATTTTTTATGTTCTTCACAGAATATGAGCCAAGGCCAATAAGTTTGAATTAGAAGAAATATAAACATCATAATTTTTCTTTTACCAAACATTGAAAACGAGTCCCACAGACCCGAACACCACACAAGGGTTAAGGCAGAAGATAACATATATACATGTATATATATGTATATACACACATAAAAGTAACTTCCATCAAAGACTTATAAGAGGATATTCATGTTTGCTATTTGTACCGTGTGATGGTCCTTTGAAATACAGATACCTGATTGGCTAGTTGTATCAATGCAGACCACGACTCACTAAATTAACTTTGACCTGAAGAGAGACTCTTCGTTTCTGTTTTTACACCTATTTACACACACAATAGCTCCATCTATGCTTTTATCCTGGTCTGGTGTTTAGCTGCAGGTCTGGCTTGGTTTCCTTCCTGTGCAGTTGTTCTTTGTACTCTTTGTAAGTACAATGACAGCTACTCAGACAAAGAGTCCTATTCCTCGTATTTGTCGGCATACACGGCCAATAGAAGAGATTCTGATTCTGCCTAAAGGAGGGGAATGCATGCAGAATCCCCCTTTCCTCTCATATTCTGTCCAATACACGCAGTTTTTCTGTGTTGGCTCAGGGTTAGTCAGATGAGAGATTAATGGATCCAAAGATCGATACTACTCTCATACTGTATGTACTTGCTACAACACAATGACAGGGGAAAGCAGCTAGAGCTCACATGTTACTACACCAGGCTTGTTTATCCATACAATACGGGTAGAGGTTTGTGGTTTTACAGGGGGGCTATGTGCCTTTACTGAAGTCTCTCAAAGGGTGTTCTTTATTTTGAAATGAACCAGAATTTAGTCTCTGACAGGTTGAGCCAAGTTTAGCCGCAGGTTTTCTTATCTCCTCCATTACAGCTGAGGTGGGGACATCTAAAGTCCAACACTGGTCTTCTTTCCCAGGACTACGTACTGTCTGAGTGGATCTTTTAACTGTCTTTGAGTCCTCCCAGGGCCTGGCTATTGCCAGAGGCACATCACGGACATTGATGGTACATGAGTAAGGGCTTTTAGAGACCTTGTGGTCTGAAGAGCTTCAATAAGAGAGTTCAAGGATCAGCCAAAGGCCTCTCCACCTCTCCGCCCTCTCTCTCATGTTATTATCAACTCGTGCTTTCTGACACATAATACGTCAAACAGAATTCAAGCATTAATGCGCCACCTTCCATGGTGGGCAAAGTCCTTCACAAGGAAAGCTGTTGGACACGGAGCCCTTTGCAGACGGCGCCCGCCATAGACAAAAGGGGCCTCTCCTCCGCTGTCAAGATAACGCCAAAGCAGCTATTGTAAAGTCACAAGGCTTTTGTGTAGACGATTTCTCTGCTGGTTTGCAAAAAAAAAGGCCCGCAAAGTACAGTAGGCACACTCCGGCACAAACACACAGACACACAAAGACGACAGAGAAATGTGACAGAATTGGACGCTTCTACTCCTCTGAAGACGCTAGAGACGGGACCGAGGGGGTGGGGGGGGGACAAAAAGAGGAGCGTTTCAAAAAAACACTTCTGAACGCCCAGATCAAAGGCAGCTGAGGAAAGAGAAAGCGTGTGTGCAGAGAGGAGAAAAAAAATGACAAAAAAAATCATAAAGAGTGAGTAAACAAGCCGGAATGGAGTGAGTGGTTGAGCGAAGCGGGGAAAGAGAGGTGTCATAGCATCTTAACCACGTCCACCAGGTGTCTTTTCCCGCCGCTCAGACGGGGCCGGGTTATCGCATGGCAGGATTGACTTTTCTCTTGGTGTTGCGGAAGGCCGGCAGGTGTTTGTGCGGCGCGAGGCGAGGCAGCTGCAGCAGAGTGAGGAGATAACAACCAGGAAAACAAGACCGCCCCCCCCCCCCACACACTCCTCCTCCTCCACATCCTTGTCTTCTTTTCTTCTCTTTTGGTACTTTTTTTTCACTGAGGGTTTTTTCTCAGGTCGACGACAAACAGACAAACCCACAAGGTCGCCTCTTTTCGTTTTCTCTCAGCAGAATGGAAGAAGCCATAGAGCCGACCCCTGTGCTCCGCGGCCCTCTCCCCCAGGTGTTTGTGGGACCGACACACTGGAACTAGCAGTTTGACTTCTTTTGCACTTTGTTTTCTAAACTTTTACCCCTCCTCATTAAAGCGGGTCATTGTGACTGTGCCTGCTTGTGTGTGTGTGTGTGCGTGAGTGTGCTCTTTGCACTTTTTCAGAACCTTGAGTCATTTTTTAAAACTCCAGACACAAAACTGAAAACAGTCATCACCTGTAACCCAGGCTGTCTAAGTTTCAGGACATTCATAGTTTTAAAGAAAGCTTGCATTTGCACAATCATTGGTTCCAAAAAGTCATTTATTGTGAAATACCATTGAAATGTTGCCGTGTCATTGTTTGTACAATCATCAAAAATTGTACAATACATCCCTGTAAAAGCACTGCAGTAGTAGAGCGAAAACTACAGACACAGTGGAATCAATCAGAAATGTATTACAGTACAGTCACAACATACAGTAGTTTTATTTGAATCAGAGCTAAATATTAGCTATATATATATATATATATATATATATATATATATATATATATATGTATAAACATATATATGCCTCAATGTATACAGTGGAGGACTGTCAATACTGTAAATAGTCTTACAGTAAAGGTAGTACACGGGGCCCTAGAAACAGTGTCTCATAAAGAGTAAATTATATTACAGTAAAGAATGATGATGAAATATGACATCCATATATAATGTAGTCTAATATTGTTTCTGTTTTCATACAACTACAGTTACTCATCATTTTGAGCAGTTGTACCCATTGTACCCATTTATCTGAACTGCAATGTGTGAATTTCTTTTTGTAGTAGTAGTACTTTGATGTTAAGTTGTGTCATATTGAACAGGGGATTTTTGTTAAATGAACAAATGTGCGTTTTGATAATTTGTCGTGAGTTTTGTGTCTAGAGTTTTGAAAAATGACATCAAGGTTCTGAAATGAATGCCAAAAAGACGGAACATATACTTGGTTGTTACGCATGTCATTTTCAACATCATTTACTTTTTCATAAATTATACATTTCCTACATTCTGTTTGGTTGTACACCATCACTCCCATTTTGTCTTCAGAGCAATGATGCAATATTGGTTTTCTTACTTTCCCTTTCTTGTGATTATGGGCAGCAATTATAATAAATAAAAACAGAAATACCAGTAGAATATTAGTGTTGAGAGGACACATTTTTGAATAATTTTTCTCTTATTTATCAGCACGTGTGTGTCATCTGCTGGGGGTTGGGGTGTGTGTGTGAGTGTGTGTGTGTGAGTGTTCAAATCAAGTTATATTTAAACAAGTTTTAGGCTGGCCAGGCAAACTACAGCACGGAAACATTGTAAAGGTTTCTAAATAATATCCGACAGGAAAAATGCTTTTAAGGGGAAAACAAATTATTATCAAAGCATTACTTTTGACTAAAAAACAACCAGACTCAAGAGCTAGATCATGCCCATTAAAGGGAGCTATATGTATTTTTAAAACAGTACAATATGAATTCCACTAGAGTCAGAAGTTAAGTTATCTCAGCTGGGATTTGTAGTCATTCTAAATGCATGTAGCGACCGCCATGCTAGCGTTAGCCGAGGCTTAACCTGGCTACTTCACACTGTTCTACCTAATTCACTTTTTCATTTCTTTTATTATTATTTCAGTTCTTTTTTTTGGCGTATAGTATTCTGCTAATGCCTCATTTATGACAACAAACTCAATTTTCAAGATGTGTGAGAAAACTCTTGTTATGATGTGACACTGTGAATTAAATTGAATTGAAATAATAATAAAAAAGGTTGTTATTGCATGTACAGATAAAGAAATAGAGAATAAACTAACGCTGGCCTTGGTCATTTTTACCTTTGTTTTGGTTAATTTGGTGTTTTTAGACCGTTTCACTTCACAATTAAACAGGTTATATTTCAATAAGGTTTTTATGTGCTAGTAAAAAAAAAAATCTCAAAAGGTCACACTCCAGTCTAAATGAATGTCTTTTGAATTTTTAGGACGGAACAGACAAATACTAGAATTTACGAAAGTCATCTGGAAGTCCCAGCAGACGTGACTTCATGCACTGCAGGTAAGATGAAAAACGTACTCCCCCCCATTTGTGTTCAGACTGTGTTGGCGCTTTCCCCCCGTGAATATGCTCTGTACTCGCTGCTAGAATTACACCCAGATTCCACTTTTGATCACAGAGGGGAGGCAACAGTAACACATAATGAATACAGCCACCTAATAACCAGATGCTGGAAACACTCTTCACACAATTTAGCCGTTTTGCAATCAAATGGGAGTCTCTCGGGGGCAAATTCTCTTAATAGTGCAGTGATACAAATTGACCGCGCTAGAGGAACGGCAACTCATCAGACTTTAGCTTTCCGGGTACAACAGACAAAGCAGAAACAATCAGCAATATGCAGTAACTGCACTGTTCCTGGAGTTTTTGTCTTTTTGGCTGAACCAAAACGACAAACTGCTACCTGTGAGACCCAAACGTGGCTGAACACACGCCTACCTGCAGCACGGCACACTAACAGCTGCTCTCTTCTGTAGATTCGGCGGCGGCGGCACAACACCCTGAAAGATCTTGTGCTTGCTTTGTTTCAGCGGATCATTTAAGGCAAATAAACGTTCACCCTTTCCTCATCCTTTCATTTATTTTTGAAGTCAGTGCAACGCCAATCCAAGATAATTGATATATCTTTCTCCTCTTTTTCCTTTTTTCCCCCTCATAGAAAAGGCAGTTCAATTATTCAATCTCTTCACTGCTGAGAGAGAGAGATCCTATATGCCACAAAGCCTTAACGCACACTGTCACTGTTAATGGAAGGAGCAATCAAATATTTTACAGAAAACCAAATATGCAGATGTGTCGGCAGCAATTTAGCGAGACATATTTTCAAGCGAGAGATCCGGGGAAGGAGGGGAGGAGAGAGAGGAAAAAAAGGGAAATGATACCCGGGAAAAATTGAATGAGACGTTTGATGAATATTGGCCCATTGTTCCCGGGAATGCGAGTCGCCCCCTACTTCAGGCCATCGGAAGAGGAAATAAGTCAAGCTCCTCTGAGCGCGGGGTGTGGCACGGCGGCATTAAGTGGCGTAATTAATAGTATTCTCACATATCTGGAGAAGTTATTAGGTTGCACGGGAGAGAAAGTCGCACCTAAAGAGGCTCTTGAATTGCACTCCAAGATTTGTCACTTCCAGCAGTCGTTTAATAGCTCATTTGAAGCTGTTGACCCCAGTTAGCAGAACAAGCCCATTTAAGCTTTTAGTGAATTAGTTCAGATTTAAATGGGCTAAATGAAATCCCACTCTCCTGCGCCCGCCCGCACGCACACACACACACACACACACACACAAATAAATACACAGGGCCTTTTGATCTCGAACATCTCCAGTTAGCCTGTTATTTGCAGTTTATCATTCAAAAAAAAGGAATAACGGCATTAAAAGTCATTACAGAACATTCTGACATTTAGCTTTTTCTTCATCAATTTCATCCACAAAAACTTTTTGTCCATATCCATTCCCTCATATCTACCCGCAGAACATTTAATGTACAGATAAAAGAAATAAAAGATAGTGTTTGATAAGCCTCCATTGTAACCTGAAAATATCAGCAAATGTCACATAGTGGGGAAGGGGGGGAGAGAGAAAGAATAACGCGAAATAATACACTTGAGGAAATATTTGCCAATCTAAAAATTTCATATAGTAAATGTTAGCTGCGAAATAGTGGACTAGAATCCAATTAAAGAAACTCTCGCAATAGTTTTGAGGATTTTCACAGAAATGCCGGCAACTGGAGATATCGGTGCATATATTATAACTGCAGCCGACTTAATTACATGGGAGAAAAGCAAGAGGTAGAGAGAAAAGAAAGAGATGTGGGCAAACATGCGGGATGGAGGTGTGGATATATATATATGTGTATATATATATATATTTATATATATATATTTTACACCGATAACTCCAAAGATGAAAAAAAAAAAGAAATCTGGAAGACACTCACCCTGCTTCAGGCTCCTCCATCTGTCTCTGCTACACACACACACACACACACACACACACACACACGCATACACACACACACACACACACACACAATCAGACTCACAGAAGTGAACAAACACTCTTCATTCGGCCAGGTTGAAGGGGTCTCTTCTCTTGGTTCTGGTTCTGGTCCTCCTAGCCTGAAAATGTTCTATTGGAGAAACTCTCTCTCACACACACACACACATACACACACACACACACACACACACACACACACACACACACACACACACACACACACTCTCTTTTCTCCTGTCTTAACCAAAAGAAATATAAACAGACTTCCAATGAACCTCCTAAATTCCGCCTCAGAAGTTTGTATGCGACACAAAAAAAGCTGCATTTCCCCCCTGTGTGAATCAATTTCTTTCTTTTCTTTGCTTCTTTTTTTCAGTGGTAGAGAAAGGGGGGGGGGGGTTGTTTTATGCTTTGCACATAAATGTGATGCATAGACTCTTGCTTGCTCGTATCTGCCTGCATTGTATGTGGGCGGGTGTAAATCCTCATCTTCCTGTATATCCATTAGTAATGCAACACTCTAAAAATAAAGTGCGCCCCGGCGTATCAGTGCCTATGAACATGTTGCCTGTGTAATCACATTTTATATACTTCTTTTTTATCTGTTGATGGGAGAGAGAGAGAGAGGAGGGATGGAGGGGAGTTTAGCAGGTGGTGTTGCAGCTCTGCATGGGTGCATAGATGGCCGTGATAGGCCAATTGTGAACACCAGGGTCTTACCTTTTTACCCAAAACTAGTATTACACCCGCAAGATGGACTAAATTGTGAAAGGTGAGATAAGTCCCCTTTTTTATCCCCCTTCTCCTCCATCCCTGCATCCTCTCTTCTACCTCTGTGCTGCACTGACACAAATCAGCATGCTTAGAATAAACTGCATAAGTTATCAGCTCCTTGGAAAGCAACGCATAAGGGGAGAGCAGCAGCAGAAAAAAAGAAGGAGACAGAGAGAGGGGAGACTTCTATCACTTAATGAAAAATAGCTTCCCTTTTGGACAGAACTTCATAGGGCTGCAATCAAGCCCTGGCCCCCACTTCTTGACGTGCAATCCAGACAAATCAAGTCAGCATCTATTAATAATATTTCCCTGGCTCCTTTCATTCCAGCGCGTGTCCTACCACTGTCAACGCTGTGATGGAGCACTGCCTTTATCTCCACCCTGGCCTGCTCTGTCACAGTGATAAACAATTCTAACAAGAATCAGAATAAAGATCTCCCCAGTAGACTCCCGGAGATAGAGGGGGCCCTTTTTTCTCATTTTCTAGACGGCAAAATTTAATCTAGTGCCTAGCCCCCCCCCCCCTCCAACCCTCACACCACATCCACACACATATACCCCACCCAAATTCCCCATTTCTTCTCCCCTCCCTTGTTCCTCCTTTTTCCATCCCTGCCGCCCTCCCCATCTTTTTTTCTCCTCTTCCTTCTTCCTACTCTTTTTTTTTTTTTTTTTTTCAAGCGTCATATTCAAAGAGATGCAAATTTTCTCCGAGCTGGGACCTGATGGAGTTGGAGCGCGGAGTGAATGTCAAAGGGGGTGGAGTGGAAGGAGTGTGCGTGCGTTTGTGCGTTTGTGCGTGCATGCGTGCGTGCGTACGTGTGTGTGCGTGCGTGTGTGTGAGTGGGGGGGGGTTTAACGCAATTACTCATTGGTCAGTCCGACACTTAATCAGGATAAATTGTTAGGAAAAGGTGAGGCTTGTGTCCTTCCATCTGAGGCAGGACACTGACTCACCTCCCCGCTGGAAGAAGCAGCGTCACAGCCAGCCTCACGTTACCATGGAAGTGGGTGCTCACTTCTTTTTTGCATATTTAATATTTTACCTACAGCTTCAACATGTAGATGGTGAAACAGGTAGAGGTGATGAAATCCTAAATGTGAAATTGTAAGCACAAATGTGAAAAGCAAAAGGCTCGTCAAGTGAGTATTGCAAAGTGAATTCATCTGTGTGTGTGTGTGTGTGTGTGTGTGTGTGTGTGTGTGTGTGTGTGTGTGTGTGTATGCGTGTGTGTTTAAATACAGTATACTTGTGGGGTCCCGACAGCTTTGTGGGGCAAAATGCTGGACCCCACAACTTTAAAAGGCTGTTTGAGGGTTTAGGATTAGTGTTAGGGCAAGGGGCTAGGGTATGTGTGTGACTGTGTGTTTGTGTGTTTCCTCAATAGGAAAAAGGTCAACATTTGTGGGGAATACACTTGTTGAGAAGATGGGTGCTCTCATGTTTGAAGTAGGAAGATGGAGACAGGCTGTGTTTTAGCCTTGCTTAGCATCAGGACTACTGGCAGACTGCTACCAGAGACGGTTTAGAACCGAGTAGTTTCCTGTATCTGTGTCACGTGGGTTGAGTGTGTTTGATTCCAACGGGAGAATTGAATGTGTTCATGAGTGATTTTTTTTGCCGTAAAGTATTGCAACCATTCTTCACAAACCACACATCTCATGAACATTCTTAAGGGGCGCCGTTTGTAAAGCGGCTCATGCTGAAAATAACAGTAACATTTTGTCACATTTAGCTTTAAATAATGTTTAAAAAACTGGTATGAAATTTTGAGGGTTACTTCCTTGCACATTTACAACAATATTTGTCAACTTGGAGATATTTTAATAGTAATAGTGCAAAAAAAACATAACATTTATCTCTCTTTGTTTCTACATTCTCCAGCTTTTTTGTTATTTTTTCATCTCAGACCTGGTTTTTGACTGCCAGGGATATAAACATTAAAAACACATGAAATATAATGTTGCTAATATTTTGCTCTTCAGGCTCCAACCACCTCCAATAACACATCGGGGCCAGACACCCACCACCTCCACTGGGACATCATACCGCTTGATATACTTTCAAACTCATGTATCCTAGCTGGCTGTTTGTTGTTTTTTAAAGTTGTGTGGTGTAATGTGTTGTCCAATCATGATGGCATATTTTACACAACAGTATTTTGATGTACTAAATTGAAAAACGTTTTTATCTTGTGAGTATAAGCCAGAAAGGTGACAAGTAGCCACCATTAGCTGTAAAGCTAAATTATATTATTTAAGCTTTGCTGCTGTGAACATCTTCACATAATTGAACACACATTTACACTCCTTGTTTTTCAGCTAATGAGTTCATCCCAATGCTTCACTCACCGTTGTGAGTTTTACTGTGAACAGAAACAAATGTGCTACACATAAAGTGCATTGGTGCTAGTAGCAAATCTCTACTGGCTAGCTACCGTTAGCTATTTTAGCTATTTTGACAACAACACAATGCTAGCTACGTGATTTGGAAAACATGCTTACTGAGGTGGGCTGCGGTGGCCCTGAGGCTGTTGCTGTCACTGTTGAATAAGTTTGTACAGCCACCAGGACGGCTCTGCCGATGTTCTCGGCTAACGCTGATTCGTTGGACATTTTGCAGAGGCACCATGGCCGACAGTACCGTGACTTGTCTGGGGCGGGCGGGGATAGGCTCTAAGCTGTCCTTAATGCAAGCGAACATGACAGATCAGTCAAAGTGAGTCCCCCCTGGTGGCTGGCTTTAAAGGCTACAGGTCATAATTCCCACACCATTCATAAAAGTGACACTAAAAAATCAAAGTACTCTCCAAATACAGTTTCTCCAACTGTGTTTATTATTTTAGGTAGTTATTGTCACGTTTATCCAAGTTCAAGAGTCCATTTTCCCGGATGAGATGATTTTTATTTGTTTTTTGACACTATAAACATACACTGACCTCCTCTAGCTTTTAGTTTGGTACTACCGGTTACCGGCATTTAAATTTGCATATTAGTTAAATATTTAGTTTCAACCAAAACATTTAGATTTAACATTTAGATTTAGATTTAGATTTAGATTTAATATTTAGAGTTAACATTTAGATTAAGATTTAATATTTAGATTTAGGTTTAACATATAGATTTAGATTTAACATTTAGATTTGGATTTTGATTTAACATTTAGATTTATAGATTACACATTTAAATTTAGATTTAGCATTTAGATTTAACATTTAGGTGTAACATTTAATATTTGGATTTAACTATTTAAAATATCTCCAAGTTGAGAATAATATTTGTAAATGTGCAAGAAAGTGACCCTCAACATTCCATACCAGTTTTTTAAACATTATTTAAAGCTAAATTTGACAAAATGTTACTGTTATTTTCAGCGTGAGCTGCTTTACAAACGGTGCCCCATACATTCTGACACTAAAATTGCATTTTAAAGACGGACATATCAGGATAAAATGAACTGTTTCGGTCTCAGGACCGAACTCTCGCGAGATCTGGCAACACAGAGATGCTGACGTCAGCTAACGTTCAACAAGGCCCTAACAAAACTCATCTCTGTGATTCCAAATATGTATTGGAGCTGTGAAAATATCCAATGTTAGCAAAAGAAGATAAAAATAAACTATACAAACAGAACTTGTCATTCATCCACTCGACGTTCACTACACTTTCAAGCAAGGCCACGCCCTTTTAGGATATGGGAAGTGTGTACTGTTTCATACCATTGGTGCTCTGTCACTCAGAGCGTGCATTTAAGTCGCACATGCGTCACTTTACAACAAGTAGCAAGATGCTAATGAGAGACTTCTGTAATTTCAATACAGTAAAAATGAACCTGCTCAACGAAGTTGGTTCACTGCTAGCTTAGCTACAAGTTAGCACAAAACACAACAAAGGCTGTCAGTAGAATGCCATTCTGAGCTAACGATAGCAATCAAACAATCATAGATAGCTAACACGTTTTTGAAACGATTTCCATCTTCTTTTATTGTTTGTAATGAGAAAGGTTTATTATTTTATGGATTTCACAAATTTCAGTATGACATGTTATGCTGCAAACCGTTTAATTAAATCTGAGCATGCGCGACTCAAATTTGCACTTCACTCACATCGGAGAGTGACGTGCTGCTTGAAATGCATGATGATCTTTGATGATACCAAACCTGGCAACTTTACCGTACCTTGGCAACCTCACCATCATATAGTTTCAGCAAACAAATAGTAGTTTTTATATATAATTTACACATAAAGAAGGTGCTACGTGTATTTTTGGTTTGACAGAGTAAAGCTAGCTTTACATGTGAACACATTTCCATTTCAACTCAGTAGTGAAGGAGTACAGAGCTAAGATAGGAGGAGTGATAGCAGGATGAAGCTTGATGACATCAGGAAGGAGAGCAAGGAGACCTGGAGCATAGGTGGCAGGCTGAGAGGTCCTTTCTGGCTCATCACCTCAGACAGGAAGTGACAGCTGAGAATGGCCCGCAGTGGACGAGGTGAGGAGGTACTGATCATACTGGCCGGCGTGAAAAGATGCACGTCAGCGGGATGAAGCCAAGCTGGCACTTCTTTATTTCCCGAATGCTATTTACAGCATTGTTTGACATGAGGTGGTGTTTAGTTAAATATCCCATTCCGTCTGTACTTCAACGTGAGGAACGTTATACATATTTTGTCTCTATTTTTAGTGCATTCTCCACTGTTGACTTGAAATAGCAGCTGACAGCAGGGCTGTAGTCAAGTCCACCTGTGTTGAGTCCAAGACCAGGACTAGTCGAGACCGAGTCAATTCCTAGTCTGAATGAGAGACCGTCAAGACGGAGACAGAAAAAAAAAACTCTTCTTACCGCTTACTTACAGTAACTGTTCATAATTTATGCGATGTATTTCCTGTTTTATTTTAACAGTCTGGTTTTCTGCCTTGTCTTGTCTTGTATTACTTCCAGTTTTTTTTTTTTTTCCTCTCCTGTGAGATTGTTTCTCACCTCTCTCCCTGCCTTTGTGTCACCTGTCTGTGGTTACCTGGTTACCCTGTGTTTCTGTGTTTATCTTCTCCTGTGTCAGATCATTGTGTTTTTTCTACAGTTTGTGTAGCTCTTTGTTAGTCTTCCCGGTTAGGGTTAGGGTGTGTTCTATTTTACTTGTACTTGTTCCCAGGACCCCTTTGTTTTTTTTTGCATTTTGTGCAGTGTTGTACACATTTTTTCGGTGCTTGCAATGAGTTTGCCGAAGTCATACCGTCATGTATGATTAAAATAGTAAATAAATGTCCAAAAGGAAATGTTGTAAAATCGCATTTTGAGTAGGGGTGTTGTCAAACATCAATTGAACGCGGCGTGCATCTTTCGTCCTCAGAAGGTTAAACTTATTACTTGTCCAAAATGAAACTGATTGATGGAGATTGTTAACGTTAATGCCCGTTCTAGATGGATTAGGAATTAAACCAACACCTGTTTTCTTAAGGAGGGCTCTTCATCAATAGTTTTGTTTTGATACAGGGAGTTACTTTATAACAAAAGCAGACAGTGCTGGACGGGATCGAGACCAACTAGGATAATAGGGGAGTCCAATGGCTGAGTCCGAGTCAAGTCTGAGTCTACCAACTACCAACGGGTCCAAGACATGGTCAAAACTCAAGTAGTAAGTCAAGTACATTAGCCTTAAATAAACAAAACTACAAAGAGCCATATGAAAGTGTAGCTTTAGGAAGAGAAGAAAACCTTGGGGGAAGATGCATAGGCCCGTCCTGATGTCAATAGGGAGCTCATTCCATCAGCAACCAGTCTGGGTTTTGTTGAGTGAGTATTTGTCCCTGGCTGTGAGGGGGCAGCGAGCAGGTTGGGCTGATGCAGAGCGGAGTCGGTGAGTAGGGGTATTGGGTTTTACCATGTCCTGGATGCAAGCTGGGGCTGATCCGTTCGCAGCCCTGTATGCAAGACAAGTCCGAGACAACAGAAAAGCGCCTTCAATCCGGACTCAAGTACTATAACCCTGGCTGGCAGTGTTGCAGGTCCACAGGACAGACTCTGAAAGTTTAAAAATGTACCCCGCATCCCTCTACTTTCACTATGACATCGGTGATGGCAGCATGCTATAGTAAAGCTAATGACCAAGGCACAGGTGGAAAAGCAAAGACATTCAGGTGAGTTGTGGCAATCCAAGCCTGACACTGTTCATCTGCACTCAGGTGGTGACACGAAGTGAGCAGGACCAACAACTCCCATTTCTACTGGACTTGTTTACAGCACCTATAACTAAAGAAAGACTTCAGACTCAATAATTTAGGTCGCATTTTTTCTCCGTCTGCTCAGCCGTGTTTTTTTATACTCTGCTCCCCCGAACTACCCATTTCTGTGTCGAACAAAGCATATCAATTAAAAAGATTTCCAAGAAATTCACAAGTACAAAGTTAAGCTTTTCTTCTCATCTACATCCCAGCAGAAGGGCTTGAGCAGAACTTTATTTGGTATTCATCTTTAAAGGTCCCATGGCATGGAAATTTCACTTTAAGAGTTTTTTTTAAATATAATATAAGTTCCCCCAGCCTGCCTATGGCCCCCAGTGGCTAGAAATGGTAATAGGTGTAAACCGAGTCCTGGGTATCCTGCTCTGCCTTCAAAAACATGAAAGCTCAGATGGGCCGATCTGGAATCTTGCTCTTTATGAGGTCATAAGGGGAAAGGTTACCCCCCCTTTCTCTGCTTTGCCAGCCGACAGAATTCGGCACCCCTATGAGAGAGAGAAAGGCATCATAACTTCTGGGAGTAACATCAAGCCCCCCCCCCCTTCCTCAAAAGCTACAGACACAGAAATGGCACATACTTAGAAAAACTCATTTTAGGACTGGCTCTAATGGCTGGAATTCTGCACCAAGGCTGAATTTGGGGAAAAGGGACCATTAAGGTCTGCATAAAAGAGACTTCAGATTCAGTAATGCTACAGTTGCATGTAACAAGTGGATTTAGAGTATGAGGAAATTTGCTAACTAACTTTCTAAATCTAAAATTCTAAATCTAACTTTGGCATCTCCCAGATATAAAATAAACAAACCCATTGAAACTGCAGCAATCCCCACGCACATTGACTGATTTTTTTAATAAACGCAAAAAGAAAAAAGTATATGAAGTGAATAAAAACAAATACAACATCAAAATGAAGTATATATGCCATAAATGGAACATTACAGATATCAATGGTTTGTAAAGCAGTTAATCAGTGACTACATTGTAAAAAACTAACCCTCTGGATCACTGGTTATAGGTTATGCTGTTCATTCTTGTTGTTTTATCCTTAACTACTGTTAACTTCCGGTCTCCTGTCCCTGCTCGGAATGCAGTTTTCCTTCTCTATGATGCTACACTGGGCTGTAAAGCCCATCATGAGGCAGCACCGAATAGGAAGAAAAAGAAGCGAGAAGTGTGGCTAAGATGGATTACATGTGAACAGATCTGTGGCAGGCGGAGTTAAAGCCATGTGTGCCGGTGCAGGCGGGGAAAGAGTGGGGGAATGTCAGGAAGAATGGGACAGCCACGGAGGGAGGAGGGAGGGAAAAAGGACATGCGAGAGATGAGACTGCTGGGGGATGGGGGGTGGGGGGCGTGCAGTAAATAAAAAAGGGGACTGAGGGTGGAGAAGGAGGAGTCTGCAGTCAGGAGGAAAGGACTTGGGAGGGGGCTGCCAACCTATCCATCCACCCCCCCCACACACACACACACACACACTCACACACACACACACACACACACACACACCTATCCCTTTCCCTGACAGCTTCACCCTCCGGATCAGTAGAGCTGGGGATCGTGCATCTAATCCGTTCCCTGATGCATTTTTAATTGTGCGGGAGAGCAGAGGAGGATGGGGTAGGATGTGGTAGTGGCAGCGGGGGGGTTTTCACCTCCCTGCTGTCATACGTGTCAGTGAAGTTAGAATGGTGACAAATCAGCCCATACTGATGAGGTGCTCAGGGTGGAAGGATGCAACACAATCACTTCTTCCTGTACTTTCTGATACAGAAGGAAGGTTCTGTGTAGCCTAGTTCAGCCCCCTTTGACATCCGTTATGGACAGCACATTCTGTTGACCCGGGCACTATATTGTAACAGAGAAGCCCACATGGGGCACTTATGTTATCAGAGGTCTTCATCCTCTACGTTCCACTTCCGGGATTGCTCCAGGAAATTCTGCCAGATGCATGTGTTTTCGCCAATGTCCGTTACCTTCCTCTGGCGTTCTATCCTCTGAAGAGATGGCAAAGGTACTCCCTTCCAGTACTCAGGTAGAAGTACAGATACCTCTCTTAAAAATACTCTGGTAAAAGTAGAAGTACTGTATAAACTTCTTTTCTCAAGTAACAAAGTACATGCTTTAAAATTTACTTAAAGTACAATAGTAAAAGTAGCCTTGCGAATGACAAAGCCACCTGGACCAGACAGATGTTACTAGAGAGCTTTAGTGGACATGTAGAAAGGCTCTTTACATGCCATTACCTACAGTACATTTAAAATGGAGGTCTGCCAATAGGCCTAAAACATCCCATATATGACTATTGTGACAGAGACTGGGACCCCAGATTAATAAGGGTCTGACTGAGCAGCAAGATATGAATCAATTCTGAGCTTGTGAGAATTCACAGATCCAGTTTCTCTTTTTTAATCTTCCCCCTAACATTTATATATTAAAGGAATCTACATGTACAGTATGTGTATGCTCAAACATGGCTTCTGGAAAGAAAATAAAAGAGAGGCATTAATGAAGAAGTTCCCCATCAAATTGACCAGGAGACATTCTTGATGCTTACCATCTCAAACATCTCTCCTCCAGACAGCTAGTCTCTCTTTCTTTTCTCCCTTTTTTCTCCGTGTGGCGTGCGCACCAGCTCGCGGTGTGAGGTGCGTGTCCGCGCTATTCTCAGACATGCACTCACAATCACACCTGATAGACGACCTTTAGTACAAAACTAAAGTAACGAGCCAATTTGGTAAGATCTAAGGAGTAGAAAGTACAGATATTTGTTTTAAAATGTAAGGAGTAAAAGGAAAAAGTCACCATAAAAATAAATTCTAAAGTAAAAATATCTGAAAAATCTACTTAATTACAGTCTTTCTACCCTCTGGTGGACAGACTGTAAATCATAGATAAAAGGCAGACTTCCAGGTTCAACGTTCCCGAACACGTCCAGTACTTTTACTGAACCTAACCTAGCTGGACACATAGCATGCACACAGGTTTTTTGTAAAATGAAGGATAACAACATTTCAGGTGTGCCCAATTTTAGTAGTTATATGATAATCTGCATAAACTATTGGATGCTTATAACCTAGTCTAAAATTCTGATTCAGAAAAAATCCCCCGGACATTACAACAGGACACAAAATATAAGAGCCTTGAAGCCATCTGGGGCCACTTTCCTAGCCTTTTAGGTAGCAAAATTATCTCCATAAATATCAACACTACAGAGGGAAAAACCTCAGTTTCTGTGAGTTTGCATAAAAGCTGGGTGACATGAATTCCCTGACTCTGAAAAGACAAATAGGAAATCCACACTTAAGTGAAAAAGACACCATATTCCTCACAAAAGGCAGGAAAAAAACACATGAAGGCAATTGCACAGTCTTTGAAAAGACATCCCGTCTAAGTGCCTCATTCCTTTCCTCCATGCACCGAGTTGAATTGAAGATTGAAGAAATTGTGAACTTAGACAATAGTTTACAGCGTGGTCATCCATCGATCAGATTCTCTAAGAACCTGTCTGCACAGAAGGAGAAAAATACTTCTCCAAAGTGGCGTGCTGTTGCAGGCAGTGTTAACCCCCAATACAGGAGAGAGAAGAAACTCTTGCTAGATATGAACTTCCTGAACACAAGCTGAGACACCTGCTTCCTTATCTTCATGGTTTGAGGGCTCTGGGAGATGGGGATCTCATCGTCTCTACTTCCTGTGTAGCTTGAAAGACGTTTTTCTTGTACATTTAAGTGCATAGTACAAAGCCCCTAAATATTTAACATTTGACTTATCATAATTGACTAAATGTTCTAACTACATCTTAATATGATCTACAGTATATACGCCCACTGTGTTCCTGCATCGGGGAAAAAGGCATATTTCCCCGACCAGAATGCCCTTGTCTGTGTGACCTATTTCATTAGTTC
Organism: Etheostoma cragini; assembly: GCF_013103735.1. Lineage (NCBI taxonomy): Eukaryota > Metazoa > Chordata > Actinopteri > Perciformes > Percidae > Etheostoma > Etheostoma cragini. The sequence goes on from NC_048426.1 coordinate 4,280,302, forward strand.
ACTCCGGTTAAAGTTTCCACTCTGCAAATTACTGATCAACTTTCAAAACTTTGAGCCTGATCTGCAACGAGGCAATTTACGGAAGTATCCATAAACGGAGCCAAAGCGGATTTGCAGAAAGATACGTGCTTCATTCCACGATGCCAAGCCACCAAATAGGTAAACAAGGGTGTGTGTGTGTGTGTGTGTGTGTGTGTGTGTGTGTGTGTGTGTGTGTGTGTTTGTCTGCGTGCATGTTGGAAATAACACCTTGGGAATGGTCTGCGGTTCAACGTTTCCTCATGAAATATGATTTCATAAATCCTTCCAAAAAATTATAATAACCCAGATAAGCTCGGGGCTTAAGTGATCCGCAGAATCAGTGGTTTGAGAGTTTAACATCAGTACCTCTGGAGGTAATTCTGATGCAAATGTGTGTGCAGATAAATGCCTTTGGTTGGTGAATGAGGTCCAGGTGGGAGTGTGCTTTATATGTTTCAGAGAGTGAAAGGAAGCTAGAAGAAAAAAGATGCAACAAATCCTAAACCAAATGCCGATGGCAGCTGTGCTGACTCGCCTCTTAGCGCATTGTGACGGGCTTTGCTGTATTTCATGTGTGTATCATCCCTGGTCCTCATCCCTCTCTCCCTCCCTTCTTACCTCTCTGTCACCCATTCACTCACCACCTCTATCAGTTAGCTTATGAACCAGCAGCTATTTCCACGCAGTGATTAGGCCTGCTTCTCCTCATCTTTCACTCAAATGACTTTTCTTTGACCATATCCACTGTAGGACGGGTGCTACGCAGCACAGAGGGAGTAGAAAAACGAGAAAAAAAACACACACAAACATGTGTTGCGTGAAGTCAAAGTGTATTAAAGGATTACTTTGACATTTTGAATTTTAGTCCGTTATTTTGTCTGGTAACACTTGGAGATGATTAGCTTATTTATTTGGCTCTAGCCACACGTTAATGTTTTACTTTATTGTAGTGCACAGCCAGCACACCAGGGCTGATCACATTCAATGGCAAGTGGGCTTAGAGGGAAAGTCACTGGGGGGGGCCGTGGGCCAAACAGAATACTGTCAAATAATGGTTACAGAAAACTTACAGCAGGAATGTATACTGTAAGCGTTATTTGTCACTGATAGATATAGTACTACTTGAAAAAAGTAGTCAAGCACATACCTCTTTTCCCACTTGATTAGTAGCACTCTAACCAATTATTTCACAGCAGCCAGTCCATTCATAAAAAGTAAAGCTGGCAGGTCCATATCCATAACAAAAGATAAAAACAGTATCCATCAGACTAACAATAAGTAGACCTCTTTATAATATCCTCAACAACACATAAGGAGATTTAAAAACAGGTCTGTGTCCATAAATAATAAATGCAAGATGAACACAATGTAACATTGTCTTTAGAAAACAGTAAGTGGGCCCGTTAAAGTAGACATTAGCAATCCATATTCATGTTTTTTAAAGTAAGGTAAAGTCTTTGACACTCTGTAGGAGCGCCTGTCTCTTTAAGGCCCCCTACTGAAACAGCCCAGTCTGCTGTGATTGGTCGTGATTCCGGATCTCCAGAGTCACCGCACCAAGTCCCCAGGAAGTGCACCGGGCTTTGAAGCCACTTTAACTCCTGTGTGCTTCCGTTTTTTCCATAGACTTCCATGGTGAAAGAGACGAAAAATAATTTTTTATGTCAAATTATTCTTCCCATAACTGCTAGGGTTCACATGGACACCTTCAGACCAAAGTTTATGACACACGTGTGCTGGGTCCATTTTTTCCTTATCGCCTTAAAGTATAACTATTGTAAAGCCCTCTTAATGTGATTAGGACATGGCCAAGATTTAACAGAATAACAGCATTCTTTGTATATCACATTGCACACCTCCTGCTTTTTTGCACTTCTGGTTAGACGCAAACTACATTTCGTCGTCACAATGACAAGAAAGTTTATCTAATCTAAAAAAAAAATCTTATTGGACAACAGAAACGAAAAAAGATCCCCTTTTAGCAATGTTCAATGGAATGTAACTGGAGCACTTAATAAATGGAGAGCTGGAAGTTGGTGTGTCACTGGTTTTCAGATCTGATCATAGAGTCATGTGTGTGTGTGTGTCGTGTTAATTACCGGCACATTACACAGACCCTAATTCCTTTTAAATGAACTCCCCAATACTCTCTTCTTTTAAATCTGGGACTCTAATGAATGGTGAAATTGAAAATCCCCATATTGATGTCATCTTTTGCCAAAGTGATACACTGATAATTTTTTCTACCTATTATTAACCGTGCTATTCCTTTAAAAGGGAAATAGCCCCCTGCTGTTTGAGTTTCTCTCAAAGGCCATCACTAGCCAGTTTAAGCACATACTAATAATTGCCTTGACAAACCCCAGACCTTGGTATCAATTAGCACCTGAATAGGGGACTTAATGGGAGCTGTTAGTCCGCCAGCGGAGTGTAAGTGCTGCACAAAACTCAACACGGTTCCTACAGTAAGTGCCTGGCCAACCACATCTTTTTTTCACCAATCTGCTAGACGGAAGGCTTTTATTTAATTTCTGTCCGCTTTTGACCAGCTAATGGAGCCGCCTGGCATGAGCCATCACTCAACTTGAACAGGAAATTAAAACACCAAATAATTATTCCGATGTGTGTTATTGTCAGATGTCATTTAAACAGGGGTAAACCTTTTTTTGTAGCATATCTGCATAGGAACATTGACCGTGTAACCAAGGGCATCCATGTTATATTAACATTGATATCACATTTAAAGCTGGAGGTCTGTGGGTTCTACCCATGTCACATATTTGTTTGCATCAATTTATTTATTTATATAAAGGAAAGCAAGATTCAGACAGAATATGACAATTTAAAATAATTCCAAAATGGAATGGAATATAATGCAGCAGGATGTTCTGGAAGGCTATTCTCGTGTAAGAGCAGCGTTTCCCATTTAAATAAACACCTGAGTAGGCAAGCTAGCTAGGCAAGCTAGCTGGGCGAGCTAACGTTAATAGGGTAACGTTAAGGCTATAGTACGTAGTTTCTGTCGCCCCCATGAGGAATTCTAAGTAATGACAACACATGATACAAACCTTTTATGACAAACACTGACATTCTCCATTACTAAATATAAATTGTGACTTTTTCTTCTTCGTCTTCTTGTTGGGTAAAATAAAGTTCCACGGCCCAGGCTACACCCTTCCAGCACCTTTCAGCCCAGAAGTCTTTCAGTGATCTGCTGACAGACAAATGGACAAACCACGCCAAAACCATAACCTCCTTGGTGGAGGTAACAAAACTAGCAAACTGCAGTTAGCCGCAAGAGCTAATTGATTTGGATTTTAACCTACATACCATAGGATTGTCATAAATTTTTCCTGATGTCTGTGCACAGAGCGTAAAACTTTTTAGGTTAGACTTTCCAGTGACTTAACTGGAGCATGAAGCTAAAGTATCCTTGCAATGGTTACTTCAGGGCTGCCAACTCTCACGCTTTGGCCGTGAGACACAGGCATTTGACCGGTTTCACACGCTCACACGCCACACCCCCGATGTCTCACGCTGAAGTGACCCAGTCGGTCAAATTTCTGAAAGATGAGTTTATCTGTAGACCTACCTGTTGAGCCACTCGCGATCGAATAGTTGTGCTTTCAGAGACTGTGAGGGGTTCAAGAGCGCTCCCCGGCTTCAGGTATGTGCTCTGAGTATTACAGACCCGTCCGTCGCTTCGTGACCTCTCTCTCTGTAAAGATAGAGGTGAGCAGCGCGGCTGGTAGCGTAGCATCTTCAGTTAATTTTAGTGGACTCGCTCTGGGGGGGCAGTGACGCGTTGCATCTGTGTAGACCTCTGATAATGAGCAGCATACAGCCCCCTCTAAACTTTGTCAGAGACCAGAGACCCAAACGGGCCTCTGTGTCTGTCAGAGGGTCTGAATGAGATCCACCATATCAGCGGAGCAATAACATGCACAGCAGACTATATTACAACTCTCCAAATCTCAGACAACAGAGATGGGAGGAGTTATATTTAGAATGTGTATAAAGTTGTAAACATGAGAAATCTGGTGAAACACATCTGAGCTATACTATACTATATATACAAAAACTATATATACTATACTATATATACGATACTGCAACGTTGGGCCACTATTGTGCATCTCTAACCTCTGTGCATCTCTAAATGTAACTGTAAATAAT
>NC_048426.1:4284598-4314128 GCF_013103735.1 Etheostoma cragini
CCCAGACCCCCCTAGGGAGAGCCCCCTCCCCCCACATATAACAAATACCAATTTAAACCCTGAACGATAAAGACCCAAAGAAATTGCTTTGTACGCGGCAAAATATGGGTTGGCCCCCCCCAAATATCACTCCAAGGTTTGGGGAAAAGTTGGCAGCTCTGTTACTTGCAATTTAATAAAATGTTAAATGAATCACACACTTGTTTAAATTAAACTCCTGACTGAAAATAGTTCTGTCCTGATGTTTGATTTTTCCAAGCAAATCAAAGATTATCATAATCATATACAAACAAGTTGTTAATTTCACAAAATGAGAGGTGTAGTTTGAAACTAGTCTAGTTTCATGATGTTCCACTTCCTGGATTGATCCAGTGCCGATGCACTTATTTTTCCCTGGATGTCCGTCCCCTTCACCTGTCTCTGTGTTGGCATTCTGACCTCTGGTGGATTTTTGAGTACTGTGGTTACCTGGTGTACCCTGGTGGACCCAGTTGTGTTGAAAAATAAATGTGAGCATACAGAAATATGTCAAAGCGTCAGTTATATAGGAGCATATGCCCATGGTTTTTACTCTTTACTCTTTATTGATTATTTATTCAGCATAAAGCGAGCGTTGTGTAGTTCTTGTAATGGACACAGATATGAGCAGAGCACAAAGGCCCGCATGAGAAGATTCCGAGCAGCGGTCGCATCTCTTCCCAGCCTTCATATGAGCGCTCCAGAGGGAACGTGTCCCAGCCTGAGGGATGAGGAATGGCCTTAATGAAGTCGGACAAGCCGGAATACATGCATAAGAAAGATTTTAAATATTGATATGATGTCACTACGCAGCTGCAAACACGGGTAACAGTGGATCAGTTAGCTTGTGATGGCCCCCGTCTAATACGGCAGCACAAGGGGGATGATTAGGCTCATCAGAGGAGATTGTGTATTCTATGGGAGGTGCAAACACAACACAAGCCACAAGCACCATTTGAATCAAGGGGCCTCCTGTCTTTCTGTGCAGCTCCAATTGACTGCTGTGCTATCAATTTATTTTTAGACTGTAAATTATTCACAGGCTCATGTAATTAACAGCTGGTGAATTTATATCATACCGCTATGCAAAGTATTAATGGGCTTTTATTAAAGGGCTTCATCAAGGTACAGGAGGCATTTCAGGGGCCTGGAATAAATGGTGCCGTAATTGTTCCAAAAAGAAGTGTGTGACGGGGTGAATGGATGGGATCAATTTGGAGAATTATTCCTTTCAAGCCAGAGCTGGTAGCATAGGATTCTCAACAAATGTGGAAAGAAAACCAGAAATGGACCCAAATGTGACACATGAAAGACATCACAAGTCCCACAACAGGCTAGCAGAAGAGACAAAGTGGATCAGAGATTGCGGGGCAAGTAAGGAGACGCTAGAGGGTTGAAAAGAGACTTGTCTTCAACATTGCATAAACATGAGGGACAAACAAGTTTCCATGCCGCACAGCGTTTACTTTGAGCCCTCGCAGTTAAAACAAATCCTGAGGTCAAACTTCAGGGCCGTTTGCTCAGGCGCGGGTCAGTGTTAAATAATTCAGCCAGCCCGGGACTGCGGAGGAGGACCAGATCAAGCAAGTCGAGTGATGCCAGTAAGACCCAGCGGAATCCAAAAGACTGTAAACACCATCCATTTTCAAGCCCCCGACACTTGTTTATTTAAACACCAGCGGCCAGCACAGATGTTGGGGGAAAAAAAAAAAATAATAACATATTTCTCAGACTACATCTCGACATGAGGGTGAACGAAAGGGAAATGCCCAGAGTCTGGCCTGAACTTTGATCTCACTGATCAGTTAGTCAGTTTGAATTTGATGCTCTTTCTGTGTTTCCATGTGCTTTTATGTTTCGGGATTTCCAGTGTATTACATGGGATGTGTGACAACCAACCAGGATGTGTGATCTTCTGGCTCCGAAATATCAAAATGCAAAAATGCAAACTGTTGGATTTAAAACGGCGGTCCAAAAACCAATGGGCGACGTCACCGATGTTACGACCATTTTTTAAATACAGTCTATCTTCCAACTGATCAATTTGGATTTTCTTCCCTTGACAACATATTTTACAAGTTGCTGACAACATTTTGCAGTTTCAGGGAGCCAATCCCGGGCTGTGATACATGGTCCTAGAGATCTACATGCATGCTCTGCTATGCCACGCTACACCCTGTAACGCCCTGCAGCGCCCTGCTATGACATGAACTACTACGACTACCATTTGTAGTCACTGTTTCATTATCTTTTATTGTCATTGAGCATCACACCCCCAACCGGCCCCGTCAGACACCACCTAGACCAAGACACACCGAGACCCCGGGTCTGTCCCAGGTTTCTTCCTAAAAGGCGTTTTTCCTCGCCACTGTCACACTAAATGCTTGCTCTTGGGGAATTGCTAGAATTGTTGGGTCCTTGTTAATTGTGAGTGTGGTCTAGACCTACTCTGTCAGTGGCAGTGTCACATTCTTCCTCCAAAGGTTTCCATTCTCCAAACTTTAATCATGAGACTCCTGAGTTACAGGGAAGGCTGAGATCATTACATGCACGGAGAACAGGATGAATATTGTCATACATATAGAGCACATGTATGTTCAGTGCTTATGGGATATTACAAAGAGCCCATTTCAGTTTCTGGCTCCCTTGGCTGCTCGCTTCCTATCCCGCCCTGCGCACCAGTCCGCCTTATTAATCCCAACCAAGGAGTTCATTTCAGTCAGTGCATCTCCCTCTGCTTTTCCTTTACACTGCCGTTGTCCCTCCCTCTCCACTCCCAGGTATAGACAGGGTTAACATGCTAATCCCATTTTATGAGCTCCGACGGAGCCCACTCTCCAACACTTACATCTGTTCAACAATTATTAGACATTTCTTTTCTATAAAAAATTCAACACCCCCGAGTGTCACACGGGCAAAACCTGAAAATGTATGCAGTGAATAGAATGGTTAATTTCTCAAAGGGAAAAAAGGAATGGGCTAAAACCGAGATTTGCTTTGATTCTGCATTTAAATAAGCCGCATGCGGATGACTTGGCTTGGCATGTTAAAGCGCCGGACAGAAAAATCTATCTGTACCCACAGCAGAAAAAAAGTCTTCACATTCTGAAATCCTAAGATACAAAACCATTTAGGCTATCTGACCAATAACATGTCACATGCATAGCTCAAAGTGTTATTACCTGTAATTAATGTGTGGTACATAACACTAACTCCAAACTAATTTGAACTAGGAAGACAAACAAACACAGGACCCTAATAACTGGATAAGTATTTTTATTTTGTCAATTATTTTATCATCGGGAGTAGCATCTTTAAAAATATTGACAAAGTCTCATTTTGACGTGCAATTTCCGTATGTGTAAAATTGCAAAAATATCATTCATGATTTAAATCGAATTCAATAAATAGAAACATTTTATGAAAAATTCAATAAAGATACAGGCTATTCCTGTCGTGAGCATCACGAGAGCAACGCAAATAGAAGCTAAAGCAATAATATTAATAATAATTATAATAACAATAATAATAATAATAATAACAATAATAATAATAATAATAATAATAATAATGATAAAATACTGTGTGGACTGGCCAGACCCTACTTCGCGGCGCTGTGGAGGTAGGTCTGGCGATCCCTTCCGCAAACGTCACCATCGGCAACGACAAAGCGACTGTCTTTATTGGTTCCCGTTGGTCCGAGCATTTCAAAGAGTTTATTATATATATTGGTATGTTTATTTAATGCCTTTTTTCAAAGCGCTATACACATTAAGATACAGACTCCAGGAAAAAAACATTCGATCACAAACGATAATGACAAACTAAAGAAAATATGATATAGGTTTAATATTCAGAATGATAAAATATAGATAAGGCCTTAAAATATGTAGTTAATTATAGTGATAGTGATTACAGTCATGTCCAAATATCTAATCAGAGAAATTGCGTGGCAGCAACTCAATGTATTTAGCCATTATGCATGCACAATAAAACCTGGATTGGCTACTTCCGGTTTAGCACTCCGATAACTGAAATGGGGGTTTAAATGATTTAATCGTTTCCTAACTTTCCAAATGTTGTCAAACCAAATAGATCAAATTCTGAAAGAGAAACGAGTCATGTTACGTGGGGTCTCGATGTTCAAAAAACATTATCCACTAATTAAGAGACGTCTCTTTCGCAGTGTAAATCTATGGGGAAAAGTATTTTTGGTGACGGACATGGAAGTTGTAATTCCACTATTTGGCCTCTGTGTTCAATTTGCTGGAGGCCTGGTAGACATGGTCAAGGAGATCTGCTGTTCAAACCGAGCACCAGAATGGGAGAGAAAGGTAATTCGTGGTTGTTGGTTTGAGTGTTTCAGAAACTGCTTCTACCTTTTCACGCACAACCATCTCCAAGAGAAAACATCCAGTGAGCTGTAGTTCTCTGGGTGAAATGCCTTGTTGATGGCAGAGGTCAGACTGGTGCAACAGTAACCACTTGTTCCAACTGAGGTACGCAGAAGAGCATCTCTGAACACGTGGAACTTGAAGCAGATGGTCTAGAGCAGCTGAATCCAACCCGCCTGTCACCGAGGCTGCCATTGGCAAAGGCTCTCCAAAATAGAAGATTGAAAATACGTTCCCTGGTCTGGACTTTGTTTGTAGTGGAGTAATGTATTGAGTTTAAGTCAGCACGCCTACTGTAGTGAGTATTGGTTGGTTGGGGGGGGTGGATGGGTCGAACAACACAGGACTTTCACCCCGGAGACCGGGGATCGTGTCCCAGCCTGTCGTGTCTCGTGTCCTTTCACCGTTCTCAGTTTCCCTGCAAGTGGCGTGTTGTTTTCTCCTTTTTCTTTTCCTAAACCCAACCGGTGCGTCCCCCACATGTCTCGGCGAATAGTGTGATGTTTTCCTGTTCTTATTTTCCTAAACCCAACCGGTGCGTCCCCTCAGACCGTGGCTCGTGTCCCTGCGCATGGTGTGTTGTTTCCCCTTTCTTATTTTCCTAAATTGATGCTTCCCGTTACCTATCGACCAGCACGAATACATTACATTCTCAGCATCACGAAGAAACATACAACGAGAAAATTAAAAATAACTAACTATTCCACAAACTGCCGTGAGACGGTGTTGTAGTTCGACATGTTAATAAACATGCTCGGATTGTGTGGTTCTTTCCCTTTCTTTCTGCTTTTGGTATTTCATTTCATGGAACATACTTCCCTACTTTACACAGACAGTAGGAAAGCAATTCTCTTGTTGTTGAATCCAAGAAGGCATTGTGTTGTTCATCAAGTTCAAGTTTCCTTCTGTATCTAGGTAACGCATTTCTAAATGACAAGTGCTAACCAGCAGCTGTCCAGCCTTTCATCTGCAGAAAGATAAGACATGTTGAAGCCAGAGTTTCATCACTTTTCACCAAAGCCTTGGTAGCCCTGCCTGAGCGGCCTTATTAACATACACCACCATGTGAAAAATGTGTGAAATAATGTAAAAGAAAATGTAAAGGCAATCCCCCGCCTAATGTAATTGCCGGGCCTTAATTGATGAATCTACTTTGTCATGTCCATGCAGGGAGACTGGCAGAGGAGCCGCCATGACAGATCTCTTTAATAAAGTTGCTCTTCACATGTCAGGATATGTGATCATAATTGCCTGCCCGCGAATCATTTTCAAATCAGTATCTCCTTCCCTAAGACAGGAGAAAGCGAAGACCTCCAATGTGCAGCTGGACAAGGAGAAATGGCCAGATAACACATTTAAGCTTTCATCAATTAAATAATAAATTAGACATGATAGAGTCCTAATTACACCGAACCGAAATAGAGATAATCAAATGGTTACTTATTAGCCACGCTAAGCCCCGAATAAGTATACATTTATAGAAACCGTCGTACATTTCCAAATGTAATTAAATTATAGTCCCACTGGTGCTCTACCATCAGTACCAATGGATGGCACACCTTATGGCTTGTGGGAACCTATGTGGGGGGATAATGATAGTGGTGAGGAGGGGGATGATGAATGTCTGCCCAAGGCCTAATGGGGGCTTTATTCAGATGAGGGCCAGGGAACCGGACGGCCACCTTGTGCCGTTAATCCCCCACCCGGAAAGTACAATTCCCCGAATCCCTAAGACCCCCTGCACCACTTCCACACACCACCTGCCTCCTCAACCTGACAGGCTGGAGGGATGACCCTGAGAATCACATTATGTATATTTCTTTAGCGGTCGTCGCACATTTGCATGTAGAAGACAGTTAAAATAAGGCCATAAATCAGCGGGCAAACATATAAATGGATTTGCGGAGAGATTGAAACCCCCGGCGAGTCTCCTGAGCAAATATTTCAAGCCTTCCCCGTCGCCGGGCTCAGAGATATCGGCTGTCATTAACTAGCCCGGGCCTCTCTGACCACTCGGCTTGTATATTCGCTTCATTACACGACTGGGGGGACAACTGCATGACTGGCTGCCCCTAATAAATCTACCTGCACATTCTGATACGTGCTTTGTTATCAGGGAGAGCTCTAAAAACCCGGAGCTGTATCTTATTTCTTCAATAGGTTGTTTGTCTAATGCGAGGGAAGCAACATTGTTGCCTGAAACCCTGTATTTGGTTTGATATAATGCAGTAGGAGATGCACTGGGCAGTTTAATGTATGCTCACTGTGTATTTATCATCATCAGGAAATAACAGCAGGGCTTCACCACAGAAATGTACAATCCCAATACAACTGCAGCGGGTTTCCCCGCAGTCACAGTGTTGCAGACCTAACATAAAGTAGCGCCAACTGTCCAAATCTACATCAAGTCAAGCATATTGTCTGCTTACTTTTTGTGGACTTTGTGGACCTGTTTCCAGCAAAAGGGAAATCTTAATGAGCTGCTATTCCGTTCCAGTGACGGAATCTCCCTTAGTGACCTCTCTATCCCCAGTACTCAGTGGTGAGTTTAGGGACAAACTAAGACAAGCGTTTGCAGGATTTTCCTTCTCTTTTTCTTCGGAATTGGATCTTTGGGGGAACAATAATTCCCTGCACCACAAAGGAGACAAAGCAAGTGGTGTGCTTTCGCCTCAGGTTGATGTAACTGTGGCCATGTGATTTAATTATGTGATATGTTTCAGTTCATTTTGACGAATGATACCGTTTGATGTAAATGTGTTTGAGCTATGTGTCTGAGCTTAATTTGGAACATTCTAGACAAAAACTATTCTCACATAAAATTTGAATGCAGTATCAGCTACTGTATCAGCAGCTGCGGTGTCAAACCGTCAAAAACCCATGTCTGTCGAACTCTTGTAGGAGCATTAATAGGGCTTGATGTTCTTCCCATCACACAGATGCCTCTTTGTCACCATGCAGCCGTCCAACATGTCACAGCGGTCCAGCGCAGACTACTCAAGTCATTGCAGAGCATCATCCAGCGAGGCCCAGATGTTCTCTAGCAGCTGACTGAGGGAAAGCATGGCGTGTCCAGTCAGAGAGGCAGCATCTTCCACGTTGGCCAACACCTGCCTTTACAGCTGCTCCGCCTCTGGTTCCATCTCGCTGCATCCACACAGATACGGCAAAGGAGGAAAACATCTTGATGGACGTTGTTGGAAGCCAACCTCCACCAGTGAAGTTGTCAGGCTCACATATGGCTCTGGCAGGAGACGAGGAGAAGACTTGTACGTGGGAAAGCTGCTGGGGTGCTTTTAGAGCCTGACAGCAATTGTGGAGGTGGCCGCTGTTGACAAATGGATGTCTACACTTGGCGAGGACTCATCCGACTGTTGATGGTTTCTAAATATGGTCAAGGCTGCGTTTGGAACTGGAAGAGAGTGACTGCACACTCATTTACTGGCTACTCACTTCTCTGTTTGATTTCACAATTGAGCTGTAAACAACATTTTGGCTTTTGTTTGTGTGATCTGATGCTTGTACTTTCATCGTGATGCACAGTCTAATTGGAAAGATTTGATCTAAAAACTACCATATACAATGTGTGGTCACTGAGTTGTTTCATGACACGAGTTGAGCCAAAGTTCTCCTCAAAAATTGTCAAACGGAGGGTGTAAAGGATCTTAACTGCATGGATAGCAGAATGACAACTGCCCAATGTGGGAGAAAGAAGTGCCTTCAATAGTGTCAATTAGCACACTGTAAAGTCCCATATTTTTGGGCCAGCTTTTTGAGGGGATTGTGTCTAACTGTTTAGGCAATGTGCAAATGCCTGGGTAGTGCCTGATACATTTCATCAAGCTCAAGTAATCTACTTTCACACACACTTTGGGCGCATAAACAGAATATCAAGTCACCAAGAATCTCTGCAAAGAGTGTGTTGAAAAAAGTGCAGAGACACAAGAAAAAAAATCAAACACAAATGTAGTGATACAAAGGGAAAACAATACAACGAGGACAGAGAAAGATGTGGTCAAATCCATGTGCTGATTAAGGCCATGCGATCTTCAGGGGAAGGATCCAGTAAAACTATGTATACATACATAAATATATACATATTGCAGAACGTATACCGTATGTATGCATTCATTATCTATCTATCTCCCTAGCTGGGAGGCGTCACGCAGTTTAAGGGCCCTATTTTAACGATCTAACATGCGTGATGGTAAACTGTAGCATTAGGTTCTGGAATTGCCTCAAGACATGTAGTGGTAGATTGAGTCTGTAGAGAGTTGAGTTGGAAACCGTGGTCGCTGGTTCAAGTCCCGGTACAGACCAAAGTACGGTAGTGGACTGGTAGCTGGAGAGGTCCCAGTTCCCCTCCCACCCCTGGGCATTGCCAAGGTGCTCTTGAGCATTGCATTGCATCGGATTGTTAAAATGAGCCAATGACAGCATATAGACATAAAAATTACACATGCTGTATGTACATATACTGCATATATGCAGTATATAGACACAGATATAGGCACACACAATAATGCTGCTACTTAAACCTCTAAAAACATTGTTGGTTTGTAGACCGAAACACGCCTCTTTGGTAATATACACACACACACACGCGACAAAGTGAGGCTGCTTCTCTCAGCTCCCAACTTCCTGTTTACTGTGTGTGGCAGCCTGTCAGATGAGCAAAATAAATCAAAACACGTTACATTTTAATTAATATCAAAACGAAGGAGAGGCGACACCTAATCGCCATGTAAACACAGAGACGCCGCCTCCAGCTCTTCTCATAATTTATGGGAGTGGACACATCCTCGTCACATTACATTAGAGAGCGCGGGGGGGGGGCGTGTTGGGGTCAGCACGGAGATCCTGCAGCATACCACACACCACACCCTGCTGCTGCACTGCCATTCTGACCCACATGCCTCAGAGAAACAACAGCATACATGTCCGTCTGGGCTTTGGAACGGTTTCAGCCACCTAGAGTGGATGTCTGTGATAAAAGTGTCACATATGACATGATAAACCAATGACCACATAACGCAAAATGAACACGCTAAGATGTTCTGTAGGCAGCACAAACTGTGAAGGACACATGTGCAAGAGTTAAAAACTGTTTGAACGTAAATGAGAAATTCATGTCATGATGCATATACAATATATACACACATGTACTACCTAAGTGTGTGATATGCTTAGGGCTCCTTGTCTAATTTATTCTCCTCACTTTCTTTTGTATTAAGAACATCCTATTTAGTATAGAATGCAGTGAACTGCTTTTTTAGAAAATGTAATTCAATTGTATTTAGGGTAAAATTACAGCAGGAGTTATCGCAGGACCCTGACCCTGGTCCATTAGCCTGGTCCTACCAGACTCTGGAACAATAGCATGGTCGTACAGGACTCTGGTCCATTAGACTGGTCCTACCCGACTCTGGTCCATTGGCCTGGTCCTACCAGACTCTGGTATGTTAGCCTGGTCCTACCAGACTCTGGTACATTAGCCTGGTCCTACCAGACAAAAGCACATAAAAGAATCCTGCACCACAAAAGTCATAAAAAGACAAATATTCACCTCATGTTTTGATTGCACATTTACAGGTTTGACAGGTACGCCAGGCAAGAACAAGAGTGCAAATGGTTCTGTCTTACGATTCACCTGTGATCGGACTGTATCTTCCCTCTGTATTTCCATTTTTTCATCGTTGTAGTCATAATTTGGTAAGGACTCCCTTTGGTCATCTCAATTTAGATTTAGCTGAAGTTGGATGGAAGGCTGGTGTTATTCTACTTTTTTGTTATTGCAAACTAATCCAATAAAAAGACCAAAACCACTGTTTGTCCAGCCCGTTAGTTCCTGTAATGTAGACAAGTATAGAGCTGTTTGGGCATTGTTCTTTAAGATGAAGGTCAATGTAATCTAATTTAAGGCAGCAGGACTGTGTGTGTGAGTGTGTGTGTGTGTTCACAATGATGTAGTCACATGTGACCCCGTGCAACAGTGTGGCTGCGTTCAGCTAAATATTATTAAAATATCATCCAAGTCCATATCGTCTGAGTATTTCACTCTTTCTCTAACTTTAAATTTGATATTCTTTATGACACTTTTTGTTGATGTCATTACATCTCCAAAGTGTTTAAGTCTTTGGGGTTGATGCCATAGCGTCTTCTAATTGACGTCAGTGTTATTTAATTAAAGGTGGCAACATGTGAGAAGTATGAAAACATTACCAATAATAAGCAATACCAAAGTGGAGTCATGAGGTTTTCATACACAAACAGGTTGTGTGTGTCTTTGGTCTCTCTGGATTCTTAATTAACACATAAAGGATTCTATGTTTCCTTTCAAACGTGCAAAAAGGACCTTATTTAAACAAGAATCAAGGACCGAGTGAGGCACTAAGTGCATGTGTGAAGTAAAAACAATATCAGGTGATGTGCTGTCTTGTGTAACTCTCACCTAATGCAGATGGGCGTGGTGCTGCAGCTCAACGGTGCTAAATGCCCAAACACTGCTTGTAGGTGTGTGACACTCGACTGTACACAGCACAATGCCAACACATTTGGTCTGGGATATTTAATTGTCCCACATCCAAGTGTGTTTACGCTCCTCGCTGGTGTCCGAGCCATGCAAATTGAGATGGTTGCAAATGGAATTTCTACAATATCAAGCCTTGTTACCGCTGGAGTAGCAAAGCACTAAGAACAATCAACACACCTTGTCACTTGATTTTTTATCTCCTACCTTCTAGTGAAGAGATAGCACTTTGAATCTACTGTTTTTTTCTCCTGCATTTACATAACAAAGACCCCAAGAATGAGGTAGAGATGTGATGAAGCGGCCTCCAACATGCCTCATACACACAAACACACACAGCCGTGTGGCCATGCACACCTATCCACGTGTGTTCTCTCTTCTTTTTTTTATCTTGCAATAAAAGTATCTGACAACCAAAACCCCAAAGAACTCCGATGCATGGCCTCTCGCTGCAGCACACAGTCAACGAAATAAACTGAAAGCATTAAGACAAAGTCAAAAAGAAAGTGAGAAAAACATCAAACAAAAAAACTAAATAACCTCTCTGCACCAACTACAATCCCCCACTGCCACCTACATATAACCCCCCCCCCCCCCCCCCCCCCCCCCCCCCCCCCCCCCCCCCCCCCCCCCCCCCCCCCCCCCCCCCCCCCCCACCCTCAGCCCCCACCCTCAGACCAGCACAGCTCCCCACTTGGAAAGAAACAGGATGAAATGACATTATGCATATGAAAATGTCCAGAAAGATGTTTGATTTATGTATGCATTAGATGCAAATTCTATTACGGGACACAAGGCGGGCTGTGAGATTTCCCACTGAACACTTGGCTGCCCTGATCAAACCCCATCTCATTAATTCAGACAAGGGGTAGAAAGATAGAGGGAGTGAAAGAGAAAGAATTGGAAGAAATTTACAACCCAGACATAGATTTTTCAAAAAAAAAAACAAGAGAGATGGGTGGTGGTGGGCCAAATTACATCTTCCCTCTGAGGCTGGAGATCAGGATTTTTTTGACCCAGAGCCTGTCCAGCCGACAACAGAAACATTTGCATGGGATAGAAGATGAGCAACACAAAACATCAATTGTTGTATTTGTGCAACACTGCGGACTTTGAAGGAATAGTCCAACACTGTGGAAATGATATCTATTTGTGTTGGATGAGTAGGGTGATACCAATCTCAGGAAAACTATGGTTTGTTCAAACCAGGGTCTGGTTTTATCAGTTATAACTCTACTCCCTGAAAGAAAAGGTGAGGTTGGGACACGTGGCAACATTGCTAAATTTAAGTTCCATAAATCAATTAATCAATCAATTATTATTTCTATAGCGGTTTCCATACAAGTTAGTGCAAGTCATGGTTGACTGATGATGAGACCATACAAATGTTAACGTTCAGATGATTTGAGACTAATGCACACTACAAATGCAATGTAGTGAAAATATAAGCCAATAGCAAAGCAATGACCCAAACTGTTATCATAGCCCAGTTCAACTTTGAGCTACGGCAGTTGTAATCTGTGTCCACTCGTCTGTCAGTGGTTGTCAGTCAGTGTGTGTCTTTCCAGGTCAGAGTCACAAATATTAAACCCACATTTTTAAAGATTTCCTTTAAGTTCAGAGCTAGAGTCGGGCTGTGGTTAGCCTAGCTCAGAGCTAGCTGTTTCCCCCTGCTCCCGGTCTTAATGCTACACACGAAAATAACAACACACATAAGATCTTCTTAACTCACTCTGCAAATTGCACTCTTTTCAAATCCAAAGACGAGCATAATGCATGCCAGTTTCATTATTTACTGCCTCCAAACCTCAGAAATGTACTCTTCTGGCATTAAAAGCATGTAAAGGGAACTTCATATTTTCATTCTCTGTCACATGACACATCATCTCTCCCCCCTCTCTCTCTCCCATCACTTCCTCACACAGCCCCTCGTATGATTGAGGTCAGACAGGGAATTCTCTCCTGGCCTAACTAATGTGATTGCATCAGAGCAATACCCTTAAACGACATCACAGCCCTGATCTGCATACTGATTGGCCCTGCTCAGTCCTCAACACTGACCTTGGAAGGGAGAGGCCTTCATTACCCCCCCTGGGACCCCCAGGGTGGCTGATGTGTGCCTGTTGGTGTGTGGTGTGGCCCATGTGTATTTGTTTGTGTGTTGGGTGGCTGACGTGTGTGTGTTGGTGTGTGTGATCGAGAGCGGGGGGGCAAAAAAATGAAATGGTGTCCGTCTATCGCCCACATTGCCATGCAAAGATGCCCTCGCTCTGCATAACCTCCTCCCACCCTGCCTCATGGTACACCAAACCCCCTCAACACCACCACCACTCATAGACACACACACACACACCCTTGCCCTCTGCCACCCCTATCTCTCCTCTGTATGCATCAATGCAAATTATAACAATGGCCGAGGCTTTATTCGGCGGGGGTAAGCCTGCGTGACCTTCTGTGACGGGGCGCAGCAGAGACAAAAGGCCATTTCTCTCTGAATGAGCACATGGACAGCAGCATCGCCCCATTCTGGGTGGGGGAGGTGGTGGTGGTGGTGCTAGTAGATAGGGGCCAAATGCAAAATTGTAAGGATTTTTAAAGCAAAAGAGGGCAGAACGAAAAATGAATGCAGAGCGATGTAGTGGGGAGAGAGCCCCGGCCCTTTGGAGACTGCTGACGGAGGACGGGTCGGGTTTGGTGATCAGGACTTAGCTCTGCGGAACTGACAAGAGCAGCTGGCTGAGAAATTTGCATGTTTTATTTATGTTTTTCATTAGAAATAGATTGGTATGCTCTCGTATTGGCTGCCCTTTAGCCAGTATACCCTGTGTTTGAACCCTTCTTTCTTTAACGTCGGTGAATTAGAAAGGCCAAGCGGGACACAAACCTGTAGGGTGGGGAGCACATTCCAGACATTTCTGGACATCCTGACCACTCAGGCCCAGTTCAACTGAGTATGTTAAAATAAGCCACTGTAGAAGTTACGTAAAGTCTGCAGGAAACCCCCCCACCTGTGAAACTTACCAAAAAGCATGCCCATGTGCCCATCATTACCATTTATCTGAATGTCAACTCTGTCTTCATACTTGATGGGATACAACCGAGGCAAGTGGACTTCCTAGAGATTCCTGAAACAACTCTCACCTCTCCCCCAAAAGCCTTCTTCAGTTCTGACAGTTGAGGAATCACTTTTACAATGGAGGAAAATCTTCCTGTTGGAAATCAAGTCCAAATCTAGGTAGAGAAATTGACCATATATGATAGGCATTGGTCTTGTTTTTAATCATGTAGCAGGATAATAAAGCCCTGAACAGTGTGCCTGGAGCCTTTGGGGGACTTCATTCACTTTGTTTAAGGACATCGATTCATCCCAAGCACCTGTTTTGTGTGAGATTGCTGTCAGATCCATGAAGCGGTTCCTCCTAACTTTTTTATCGGTTGTACGGTTAGATTTGGGGGAAATAACTGTAATATATAACTTTTTTCAAGGAGCGCTAAAAGAATCTTAGCATCAACTCAATTTCTGCTAGAATTACATTCGATCTTAGTTAAGTCAACTGTACCAGGGGCACAGGGAAACCACACAGTTGGTGATTATTGTCCATGTCCATTTCAATCACTTTTAGGACAACAAAATTGATTACAGCAACTTTAATGATCAAGTTTGGAATAAAAAATCTGGCAATCTTTATTTATTTGACAGGACAGCTTCATGCGTTATTATGGATCCCACGTAACTTCTAGGAAAGTCCCGCCCTACGAAGCAATCCGATTGGTCGGGGTTAGGCATTGACCTCGAGGATAGGACCTGAACAAGTCGGGTTATGTTACCGGGCATAAGCATGGACGCCTGGCCAATAGTAATGCTAATTCCCTGCCTTACTTTATGCAACTAGACTAGCTATTTGGAGTCAAAACATGTTTGACACAGAGTTCAGAAAGCATTCTGGTCCGTACCAAGCCCAAGACAGGCCTGGGTAAGGACCAGAATGCCAATGTGGGCTTTCTTTCTGTTGGGGAATTTGTAGATGTGCATGGGGCATTCAAATACAGCAACAAAACTGGTCCTCAGGATAAAGCTTGCATCTGACTCTCACACTGTTACAGGCGTGAGATTTCCCTTTTCTTGCCTTGGTGTTACTGCTACGCTGTGAGATGTGTGGAAATTCTGAAGAGGAGCGGTTGGCTTTGGCTATTTTTGTCATTTTTTTGTGTTTATTTCTACCAAATTCTGCACTACACGGACATGAACCGTCCCTTTTTGGGGGGGTTTCAAATTGAGAAAAATGCACGGAGAGCGCTCTCATTATTCCGTAAGGGGTTTAGCTTTTTGTCTCTCCAGCTGTGATTATAGGGATCGTTTTGTCTGAGAGCTCAGCAGGTTTAATCAAGCTCGGATAATTTCACAATGCCTCGTAATGGGGTCCCTGAAGACGAAACCTGCTCCTGTTTTCACAGGTTTTTGCACGGCTGGGAAAAAAAAAGCGGGAACCTTTTAACAAAAACCCCGTCCTGCACTGGAGCAGGAGCAAGCAAGGAGCTATTTTAGCATCCTGCCTGCTGCCCCTGGGACCAGGCATTACACAGCCCCCCCCCCACACACGCACACACCCACACACCCTCAATCCATATACACTCTGCAGGCCCTGTGCACTTCCCCTTAATGTCTGGCAATTTTCCTGGTTGTCATTGACAAGGTAAGTGTTGATTTCAGTGGCAACGATAGGCAAAGCAAAAAGGGAGGGAAAACTTCAGAACAATGAAACAATCCTTTGGAGGTTTTTTTCTTCTACTTCTTCTTCTTTCTGTTTTCCCTCACCTGCTCCCCCTCCTCTGGAAAAGGAGAAAGGTGTCAAGTTTGTGACAAGTGAATTGTTTTTTTCTTCTCTCTCCCCCCCCACCCCGCCCTCGCTGTGATGGCGTCGACGAAGCAAAGTTAGTGGAGTTGCGTTCCTTTTGCAGATAGTTTGACCTACTTAGATAAGTGCTGCTCACCTAACAGAGCAGAGCGCCTTCCGCACTCAGGATGATCCTGGAAAGGTTACACCAGGTTAACAATGCATGGCATCAGCTAATATTCAAATATATGTGCAAAAACAATGCTTTAATGAAACGCTTTCAAGTTGTTATGCATCTGTTCTACAGTAACACATACACATTCTGTATTAGCGTCTTGCAGGTCTTTCAGGGACTAAAGCTAATAGCCGGAAGCCTAAGTGGGCTTCCTTGTGTATGTATTTGTGTAACAATGTGTATGTGATAACTGTCTTCAGGTGAATTATGCAGTATAATTGTCAATAATTCTATCTATGTTTACACTGAAATGTTGAAATATTCTATTAAATTTAGCCTAAATATTCTAAATTGGTTGGATTACATTTCATACCAAGTTGTTAAGTTTTGAGCCAATGTCAGCCATACATTCCAAACGTCACTGATTTTTCAAAATTACTCTGTAATGCACAATAATCACCTGTGCATTAACCTATTATGATGACACATACAGTGTAAACTAATTCATTTTGAGTGCCATATTTTATTAACCCTCTGAGGACAATATATGACAACATCCCTACTATAAAAGCAATATTTCAACATTTCATTTTGGACATTTTTTACTATTTGAATCATAAACGACCTAAAGACTTTCAGCTTTACTGCCAAAGTACAGTATCTCTTTACACATCGCTCTAGGAAAAAAATGGGCAGGACTACGTGGAAAGCTGAGCTTGTTCTTAACATTTTGATGTGAAACACACAGGGATCAGTTACATGCAAATACCATAAAAACATGAATTTAAGAAGTTATATGAAAATACCCTTAGACCTCAGAGGGTTAAAATAAAGGTTGTTGCACACTTATCAACTATACACAATCTCATTATGAGGAGCTTGACAGTGGTTCTAAACCCACATTCACTCCCATTGCATCTGTTCACAGGTCATTTACTGTACACATGCCCCCCCACGTTTCCACAAGTAAAATGTAAGACCTTTTTAATACCATTTAGAAAGGAATTTTATAGAAACTTCAAAAGTGAGTAGGATCCTATTAAAGTACAATACAAATGTTAGACCTTTGTGACTGAAATGTAAGACTTTCTAAACAAATGTAAGACTTTTAAGGGCTTATTTTTTGAATATTATATTTAAGACGTGTTTTAAGACCTTTAAGACCACGTGGGTACCCTAGGTAAAAAGCTCAGCTACTACAATTTTGTGGGTGTGAATGTTTTGCTGCACAACATACATTTGTTGCAAGGTTGAAGAGGTTAAAAAAAATCCAAAGTGGCATTAGCTGAACATTGTGTATGTCGAATTTAAAGGTAAGCAATTTCCAGTCAACACCAGCATGTTTGACAGGTAACCGACCTTCATCTTTCTTTATGTGTCTTCTTGTTAAACTAATAAAGCAATCTTGTTCAGTAGGACATAATTTGAAGCAAAGTTGGGTAACAGATGCCAGTAATTGATAAGAAGTAGTTTGAAACGTGAATTTGAAGTCATTTTAATGATTGTGTACGACTGCCTCGGGCTATTTTGACCCAAACATATCACAACTCATCAGTCTCTGCTTCATATCATGAATGGGGAAGTGTGAGGTTGTCATAACTCACATTTCAATAAGTGCTTTAAGAAAAAAAAACTTTGAAATTGTGTTTGATGAACATAAAAAACTGTAGCAAATACAGAGTTTTTTAGTTCTTACTTTAAATACATTTAAATCCCTTACTTTGATCTTAAATGTAGTGAGTAACTTTTAGATGGCTGCAGTAGAAAAACAATTCAATTCAATTTATTTATAGTATCAATTCATAACAAGAGTTATCTCAAGACACTTTACAGATAGAGTAGGTCTAGACCACACTCCGGAATTTACAAGGACCCAACAGTTCTAGTAGTTTCCTCCAGAGCAAGCAACAGTGTGACAGTGGCGAGGAAAAACTTCCTTTTAGGCAGAAACCTGGGACCGACCCGGGCTCTTGGTAGGCGTGTCTGACGTTGGGGTTAGTGGAAATAACAAAAATAGGAAAAAATAGTAGTTTGTAGCAGTTCTTTGTAATACTTCATGGCATAGCAGGGCACTGTGCGGCATTACAAGGCACAGCAGGACGTAGCTGGGCACCGCAGAGTGTAGCAGATGAACAGAGGTGTACTACTTCTGAACGTACACGTGTTCCACCAAAACAAGTTCTTTCCTGAGGCTGTTTTGCAGTGGGACCGTGGCTCTGTCCGGCCAAGACGGTTGGGATTGGTTAAAAGAAAGCCCAATAAACCGCAGACCGGTCTGTGTGCGATTTGGCAGCCGTAATACTGTTTTTTTCTGTAGGTTCTTTGGGTCTTGGTCTTAACACTGGTCTCAAGATCACTTTTTTTAGGTCTTGGTCTTGTCTCAGAATCGACTGCATTTTCACTCGGTCTTGGATGAAGAGGACTTTGGATTTTATTTCAAAACCGATTGAGACCACAACTGCAGGGATATTGTTAAAATGCCTGTGCATTGTCAAATTGTATGTGTTTAACATCCTTACTGTGATTGGACTTAAAACTGCTTTAAATGCACCCAATCACTTGACTCCCCCCTTAACATGCATTCTCAAGAAAGTGAAGGCAGGAGACAGAAGAAGCTCTGGTTGTCTGTCACTGGTCTGGTCTTCACTCAGTCTCAACCCCTCCAAGTCTTGGTTTGACTTGGTCTCAACCCCTCAAAGTCTTGGGCTAAATTCCATTTCTCTGTCTTCCCCCTTATGTTTTACAGTAGGGGCTAAGACAGAGAACATAAGGGTCTATGCAAAAGATTACATAGAAATACATTACATTACAGAACCATTATCACGTACTAGAACCATAACTTCCATGTTATACACATGTATAAAGGCACTCAAATGTATAAAATTCAATAAAGACACACAAGACCGCAAACGAACAAAAAAACTGCAGACATTCAGGTCTAGACCAGTCCCTGTGTAGTACAGGACGATATACAGTATATAGTATAAAGTGGATCGCCATTGGTGCCGGCTGCACAGTGTATTCTGGGTACCCCCCAACTTTGCTTGGGTTAGCCCTTCCCTTAGTCCTAGCCCTTACTCTCACGGGAACGCACAATGAGATTCAGTCTCGGTCTTGTCTCACATTCAATTCCTCAAAGTCTTGGTCTCGATACACTCTGGTCTTGGTGATGACTTGGTCCCAGTTTAGGTGCTCTTGACTACTAGATATTATTTTTACCATGTGGTAAAGTTTGACTATCGGATAATTTGGTAAGTTGGTGATGGCTCGGGGGATTACGTATTCTTGGATTTTGAATTTCCCTAGTGGTTATGATAATAAAATAATAATTTCAGCTGAAAGCACAAAAACCTTTCATTTTGTTACAATACCACAGGCCCCACGATCCCCAGCACGGAGGCATGGGACATTAGACATGGCTTCACCTATGGAGAGGACGCCTGTGTCAACATATAGACCATCTAGAGATTTTGCTTTATCTTATGCGTATATGTTGCATATTGTTGAATACACATGGGTGTAATGAAGTTATCACTCCCTAACTGGCGCGCTGCAAACGCGCAGTTGGGTTAGTACTACAAAATAAGAGCTCAGCTTGGTTTCTAGGACAAGGGGTGGGATGGGGCCAACAGTACAACTGGGGTTCAAGGTCCCTCAGTGAGTTAATCCGGCCCTGGTCATCTCTGCTGGGATACTAACCATAAACATTTTTAAAAATCATTTGGGTTTTAGCCTTGTAATTTTGCTATTTTGTTGTATTGATTTTTTAATTTATACATTGGCTGGCAATATGATGCCACCACACCTTGGGCTCATTATTTCCACTTCTATTCTCTTGACATCACGGACCATGCCATGGTCATTCTTACAATGTCAAACAAAGTCAATTAAATGTACCATGAAATTAACAAATGTAGCAAACGTCAATTTTTTTTATCTGACTCTCTTAATACATCATTTGTTCATCTCAAGAAGTTGGATTTAAATCTCTTGCTGTATAAGCTAAACCCCTCTCATTCTCCCCATGTAGGACATTTTTAAGGTAAGGTAATTTTAGTTGTGTGCTGATGCCAAACTCTGTGGTGGTCGTGTGTTCCTCCTGCTGATTTACTATATTTATAAAAAGACGTCGCTCTGGCTGTGTCATTGTGTGTGATGGCAGCGAAGGGCTGAGGCCTCTGATCAATTCTGAGCGTCTTTCTTTGTGTGTGTGTGTGTGTGTGTGTGTGTGTGCCTGTGTGTGTCGTTCTTCCCTCTACCGGCTGCAGGTTTGATGTCCCATTAAAGAGGCCTCGCAGACATCAGACCAGTCACTCAGAAAGGGAAAGTGGGACTCGGGGGACACTCAGGATGTTCATCATTAGGCTTTGGTGCCATTCACCCGACTCCAAAACCATCGCCTCGCTGAATAAAAAAAAACAAAAAACACAAGACAACTTCAGAAATCTTTGGGTGGAGAGACAGAGAAAAGAGAAAAGGCTCGGAGGGATGGGGGTGTGTGTGTGTGGGGGGGGGGGGGGGGGGGGGGGGAGTTGCACTTAGAGATATTTAAAGGCGAAAGAGATGGGCTTTGTTAAAGATGCGATTCCCCTGGGTTCCCCTCCTTGAGTCGCAGGGATCGGATCTGAGCGCGACGCTCCTGTTCGAGCAACACCTTCTTTGCTGGGGGGGGGGTGGATGGCGTGTAATTATACTGCGAGGGCTTTCAGGCCCTTGACATACCTGTCACCTGAGAAGGAACGGGATGAGAAGACATCTGCATACCTTTTAGTTCTCACTTCAGAATATAGAAACCTGTCCTTTCTCGTTTGTTTCCGACGAATCTGTTTTTTCTTTCCTCCTTCCTTCCCCACTGCCTGAAGAGGCGTGCTTTGGAAGTTTGGGGCTCGTTCTCAGTGCTCATTTGATGACTTTCGGGGGGTGGGGGGGTTGCGAGCGAGAGAGCGGCTTTGATTTTGATTTTTGAGAAATGGTTACTAATGAGAGGAGATAACCATTGTAAGAGTTGAAGCTTTTGTCACCGATTCAGTTGTTTGAACAAATTCATTTCATCATTTGTACAAAAACAAATTGAACTTAATAAGTGACAGTGATAATCAGTGATCAAACACAATGATAAGAACAATAAGAAAGACAAGTCGGAATCGGTCAAAGGAAGCGTGGATTCAGTAATAACAGCCCCAATGAGCAGGACAATGCTCTTGTAAAGCGATTATCATCAGTGGTGATAACTATTTCGCAGAGTTCATCACCACACACTCCAGCGACTGAACATTTCCTTTATTATTGACCCCTGGATGCAGTTTTGTCACAGAGTATACAATGCCGAGTACATGTACACAGGAATATTTGTCATTCTACTTCATCTCCAACGATTACACCATGACATCAGGTGAAATGTTACAGCCCGGTTTTGCTGCATGTGCTCGCGTTGCAGTGTTTTCACGAGCAGGCGGTTACATATTCACAACAGAAGCTGCACTCGTGCATTAACATTGCTTTACTTCAGTTTGGTGAGCTTTATGTTTTCCATGTGCAAGACAAATGGGAATAAACAATGTTTCCCGGTCTGATCAGAGAGCAGACGCCCTGAGAAGACGATTCCTTTCCCTTTGTTAGAGAGCGAGAGTTGGAACCACGTTACCCACAATTGTCGGGGCCAGCTTTGTACAGGTCGCTAACAGACGAGTGGACCCCAGCGAGTTCCCTTTTATGTCTAACAGCAGGGTAGAAATGTTAAATTGTAGCGGCCCCTCTGTATGTATATATAAAAAATGTCCCGAACAAGATGCTTATCTTAATAGATGAAGTAGGAGCAAAAAGACGTGTAATTTTAATCAAATCCGGGCCTCATTGGTGTGACGCGTTGAGTGCTATTGAAGCCTAAAATTCATGTTGTTGGGGGGGGCTCGGAGAAACGGACTCAGCGGGTGGTGTTTTGCAGTGTAATTATCCCTCACTTACAGGTATTTCTGTTGACACAGTCATTATCTTCCCTTGTAAAGAGGAAATCAATTTGTACAGATGTATATGAGGAGCGGAAGATTGCCCAAAGGAGAAAGAGAAGAAAAGAGGAGAAAAGAGCCATTCTTATGAAAGAGGGACAGTGGAAATTAAAGATAGATGACTTGTTATTGGTCTGCGCGCGAGGTGTGTTTGTTTGTTCGCCTGATTGGCTGCAGTTAGCGCGGCGTCGCGTTTGGGAGAGCAGCACAATGCAAAGTGTGTCTTTGAATTCAACTCATTATTAAGTTTTATTACTGTGTTCCAAACAAGAGCCCACCATCACTTTTATTGACTCTATAAAATCCTGTTTGTGCAGCGGCTCTTAAAGAAGCCCCAAATTCAAAACTGTCCAAAAGCTTTCTCTTTCTTTAGAACAAAGGGTCCTGAGGGGATATTCGTTATACAATCTACCATAACTACATACATGTGAGTAATTAAAATTCACAAATTATAGCCAAAAACATTCTCATCCATGACCTCACTAAAGAGGCCCTTAACACTACACAATTCCAGGTGTCAAATGGCATTACGGTCCGGATGGAGGCCTCTCGCGGTCCAGGTTTGGACTGGAGGCCGCCAGTTGGTGACCACTGGCCTAGATGTTGCTTCAAAGGGAATAAGTAGAGGACTCTGTCTGCTGGTCTGGACTCACCAGCATGTGCAGCTTTTCCAGTCTGTGGACCGAAGCCGCCATGTTCCTGTCATTAGGCCTGATCATCTGGACCCAGCATGGCCACTCCAGACTGTTAGTCTGTTTTGATTACTTAATGATAGCGTTTATCTCGCCATCTTCATTCATCCACGCACTTCTTGTCTTGGCCCTGGGCGGCATAACGAGAGCAGCCTTTTTGATTGGAGGACAGATGATGTGGTCCGGCCGGCGAGTCATACAGTATGGCTACTAACTAAATTACTGCAATTAAGGTCAGCCTCGGCCCCGCTTTGGGAAAGTCAGAAGAGATAACATATCACACACACACACACACACACACACAGCTGTCTGAGACATGACACCATTATTGTCCGGTCTGTAAACGAGCTGTCCTGATCGGTCAGACCTCATTGCTAATTAAGCGACAGTATTTTTCGACCATATTTTGCAGATGTTACAAGATACGCCGACGTCCCTCTATGGTGTCCAGCCCAATTAGTCCCATTACAGCCAGGCCTGTCTGGAGAGGGGAGGGGGGCCACCGCCTGGAGGTGGTCAAGGCAAGGCCGATACACATACAGGATGTGTCTGAAATAAAGAAAAGCCTTTACACACCATGTAATGATGATCATCATGTTGTGTCCAGCTGGACACCCCACCGCTACTAACTGCCTGGCTGCTCTTCCCCACTGAGGACGCATCTTCTCAAATGCCCAGTGGCGGCCTGACACCTCGCATTGCACTCTGGGTGCTAAAGAGTTGGCCATTCAGCTGCTCTGTGGTCTGATCCCATTGCATCTGGAATAATGAGGCCAAGCACATGCCTGATGCTGCACTTGGCCCCAAAGGGCAACTTTAAGGATAGCCAGCACCTTTACAAATGTGATGATGGTCACTCGGCATTTGTGATTCCTCAATATGTGCACACGCGTTTTCATCACGGTAAGAAGGTTGGTGTTACTTCTATCACAGCACATATTTAAGTACTGTAACAGGCACTACTGCAGTAACTGTGATTCTTTACACAGGTTCTACAGTAAGCATTGTTTCTGTGATTTCTCGTGGCCACACATGGGGGAGGTGTCAAATTGTCATTTAACTATTCAACCTAATTTTTGAACCCGCTCATGAAAAAATGAATGGCCTTCACAGTGCTGTAGAGGAGGGTCTGGCTAGTCCACATGGCACTCCGCGATGGGAGAAAACCGTGCTCCGGTTTATCGGCATAACTTTAAACCAATCAAAATCATCTGGGGCGGGGCAACGCACCCAACACAATGACGGTGTTTCTGCTATAGTCTCGGGAAGGAACTTGTTTTGGTGGAACATGTGGACGTTCAGAAGTTGTTTTAGTCGTCAACAGAAACTCTGGTTGGACAGATCTACAGTCTAGCTAGCTGTCTGGATTCACCCTGCAGAGATCTGAGGACCAGGTAACCACAGTCCTCAGAAATCCACCAGAGGTTAGAACGCCAACACAAAGGAAGAAGAAGGGGACAGACGTAGACCACAGACGAACCAGTTTGCCTGATTGTAGGGTTCCCCCACCTGCCAAATCCCACTTTAACCGCTGATTATAACAAGGCCATAATAAAATAAATCTACCCTGTGGCATATTGGTCTCATTTCATGCATTACCCACACAGAACCTCCCATTGTTTGAAGTAAACAAAAGCACATGGCAGGATGACCAATGTTCCAAATGTGATCTATTAATCCCTCTCAGGAAGTTATGTAGCGTTCAATGCAGTGTTAACCCTTGTGTTGTCTTCCCGTCAAAATTTAAAATCAACTTATTAACTTTACTTTTACAGTAATTTATGGTAAACAAACTAATCATGGGAAATTATTCATACGTTAGAGTTAGAAAAGCAGAAATTAGGAATTATTTAGACTAAAATTAAAGGAATGGATGTTGATGGATAATGACAGATTGGAATATGTCAACTTTAACTCAATACTATTTCAAAAACACTTCAAATGCTATAAAATTAAATAAGACACCGCAGAATTAATGAAAGTGGAGATTTGTACTTTCCAAAGAGCGTTGTGTGGAATCAATCATGTCTTTTTGGGGAGTTAAAAAGAAGATTAACATAGGAACATTAACCCAAGGATAACATGAGGGTTATTATTGCCATGGTAATGGTCTGGCCCATCCACAGATATGCTTTTGGATTACAATCACCTTGGGCGGTGCTAACCTCAGTAAAATACATTTGCACTCCACAAAAGAAAACACCCCATACAATTTCCGATGAAGTAAACTGTTGACACAATACAGTAACGTGGCTCGTACCAGTGTATCTGCATGTGTACTTCATCCACAGACATCCCAGCTTGTAACTGTGACGGCTGTTCCTCGAAGTTTAGAACGTAAACAGGAATAAAGCAGAGAGTGAGGGACATCCGGCGGGACCATACTGTGGGTAAACTGAGGGAATGTGTATTATATTGGCAGATGGTACTGGAGAAACACAGTCGAGAAAATAAAGCAGTCCACAAAGTTAAACTTTTTCCCTGCCTATCACCCGACCTAATTACAGAACCTCGGTGGCTGCCTGAGCAACACTTTACCTTTGGAGTCCGACGTGCTTTCAAATTCCTCAGTTATTCTCAACGTGGTGATTTTTTTTTTTTTTTTTTGAACTATTCCTCTTTGTTTTGCTGCGTCGGTTGTGGCCCTCCGGGGACGCTGCTTGTTGAAGCAGTCGGAAGATGGTTGTTCTTCCCTCACTTTGGTTTGGTAAAGAGAATAAAAATAACTCCTGCCAGGCTTTCATGCACTACAGCTGTGAAGACATGATTTAAATGAGCAGTACAAGACTCTGAGTCCTGGGGAAGTCTGCTATGTGTGAAGTAAACAAGATCAGCTTTGACCCAAACAAAACTGGGTCGAAAAGAGCAATGAAGTAACAGTTGGACGGCGGAACTCACATATGCCCATCATATGCTCATATTCAGTTTCGTGAATAATGTGTTAGTCCTAAATCTAAGAAAGTGCTGGGCGTGCTCAGAGGGCACAATGTATATATGCTGAAATCTGTTGTACGTGACTCCTGCCATGTCCATGTCATTTATTTACTGTGCTTGATTTTTTGTTTTGCATCATCATATGTTTTTTCCAATGGATTCATAAAACAATGTCATCCTTATATTTAACCATTGTTATGAAACAATCAGATCACAAATGTGTTGCGGTTAGTCCCGTTAATATACTGGCTCGACCTCTGTGATGTCATTCTGAAAGCAGTGACGAGCTTTCGGAGAGCAAAGCGACGCTGGGCAAGGTTTGGTTCCTTTACATGACCTGTAGTGAGATGAGAAAGAAAAGCAAGACAGAAGGATTTTCTAAAGCGTGATCTACCACACACTCCACACACACAAACACACACACACACACACACACGCCGGGTCAAAGCACACACCTAATATAAACTTCAGCCCACGTACGTAGGCTACGGGGAAAGCTCTGCGTGGATAAATCAGGCTTTAGGGCTCGGTCACAGGAAAACAGTGTCACAATTAATGACACAAATACAACAAATGAAAAGGACTTTCTTCAGAGTTCTCTAGAATGGAATCTTGAATGTAACATATTGAATAGTGCACCTCCAAGTTCCCTGGAATCTCTGTATGTGAAACTGAATGAGCCCTTGGTCTTCTCATCTTTCACTGCCGACGTGTTGTCAAATGTTGATGTAACACAGTAACACATTTAGCTAAATTACATTGTCAAATCAAAAACCTAAAACTGCCATAAAACTTGCTTAGAGCAAGGTGTGTAATTATAATAATAATGATAGTAATAGTAATACATCACTTTTATATTGAGCCTTTCTAGGTCTAGGTTTCCAATGTGGTGTTGCAGAGCACAATGAAAGATGACAGTTGGGGTTTTACCGATAACCATGGGTGAAAATTCCATTCCAGATATATTTCTTTTACAACAGATCAAAAGGATTTTCTTCAGAGTTCAAGTAGAATGGAATCTTGAATGTAACATGTTCTACAACAACAATACACTGTCCATCACTGAAGTGTGTTGAATTGACATTTCCCCAGTCTGCAGAATAACAGAGACCCTTCTAAGTCTGCACTGTTAACCCAGATTCAGTTGTAGTTAAAACATTTGAGTGATCTTCAAACTTATTCTTTCATGTTTTGTTAAAAACCACGATCATCGGCCTGACTCCCACCCACTCGGGAGGTGATGGTGTCTGGGCAGTGAGAGTGGGGAAGCGTTTTCTCAGTGAAAAGAGTTCATTGGAAATTACAACCACTACATTGTAATACTTTCAGTTTTAATGGAACTGATGTATAGAATGCATAGTTCTTAAAACTATCCCGTTCCTAAGTAAAGAACATACTTACATAGACAAGCTCTTTTTTAGTTTTGATAACTGTAACCTAATGGTGTGTATTTGTTGTATTTTCATGACTCCAGAAACGATCTTTAGTGATGCCTACTAATGCAAACCTGATCTGTTGCATCATCTTCCCGCTCAACCCAGTCAAACGGCACTTTGTGAAATGGTCACCTTATTTCATCTATGGAATCGTGTACAATGACACGTTTTTCTTGTTTTTTTTCATGTCAGTGAGGACGATTTTTAAAGTATCGTATTTCAACGGGAAGCATGGTCCGACTACGGGAACAAGTATTATTAAAAGCTGAGAATCTGAGTAGGGAGGTTGGTCGGGGGGCTGGATGGGTCAAACAACACAGGACCTTCACCCCGGAGTCTTTCCCATAACGTAGTGACCAGCACGAACACATTACGTTCTCAGCAACACGGAAAAAAACGAGAAAATCGTGTCTTGGGGTAGTTTGCCCCTTCTGAGATTGAGCGTTGGTCTGGGGAGTCTGCTCTGTATTTTCTCTGCACAAGAGGCCTGTCCAACGGGCATAGTTCAAATGATTCCGTACGCAATTGGATAGTCCTTCAACCAATCAGAGCAACGATGGCATCAGGTGGCGTTTGGTGGCCGTCATGTTGAATGTAAACAATAAGCTGCTTGGTCATTGTGTCAGACAATAGCCCCCCCATTTGTGAAAGTGCAGGTTTCCAGATTGAGTTGCAGGGCAAAATCACATTCCGCAGGTAGAGAGGGCGGGGCTTACCCAGTCCACACATTAGTGGCTTAGACTAGAGGTTTGTTGTTTATTGGATCATTCCCCAACTCTCTCTTTCTCTCTCTCTCTCTCTCTCTCTCTCTCTCTCTCTCTCAGTCTCTCTCTGTCTCTCTCTCTCTCTCTCTCTCTCTCTCTTTGTCTCTTTCTCTGTCTCTCTCTCTCTCTCTCTTTCTGCCCTTTAAGAAATGAAAGAAAGAAATAATTGAATTTGGTAAAAACATCTTACCAAACAGGCCGTAGTTTTCCTGTTTCACCCTCTTACTTTTGCTTTTTGTTCAAGCAGCTGAACTATTTGCTGTGTTTGTTAGAATATAAAATAGCTATAATCCTGTTAGTTTTGATGACAGCAATCCAGTGTTGGTTGGCAAACCTGCTGTGAGCTCTCTCTGCAAAACTAACCCCGGTTCTGCTTCCCATCAGGCACCATTCTCCTCACCAGGTCCAAAGGGGCTTTCCATGTCCTCCTGCAGAAAGATCATCCCTCACACATGCAGACATAATGGCACCTTTTGACACATATGCACACACACACACACACACTTGCAACAATCAGCAGCGTTACCTAGAGGCCTGGCGAATGCCAGCAAAAGGCCCCAAATCTGGGATAATCCGTGTCATTCATATTCTGTAGCCTGACACAAATGATCTGATAATGCACACGTGAAGTGAATTAACATCTGTTGTTTGAATGGGCCTAATGTCTAGCCATTCATCAATTTCACAGAATTGCGTTGTTGACCAGAGGTGTGTGCGTGCGTGCGTGCATGCATGCATACTTATTTATTTCTCGGGGCTGATATCCACACACACACACACACACACACACACAACATGTATTTCAGTGTGATGACCATGGCCTCTTAAGCAGGCAAACCCTCCTGTAGCAGGAAGATTTTCTTTCAAAAAATGGACTTCTACAAACACAGAGACATGCCATAAAATACTGATGCAATTTCCCTGGTTGGTGTAGATGTGCTTTATATCAGACACAAAAGCGATCCAGGGAAATGGATCATTTTTTTTTGTAAAACAGTGTAGGTCTGTTTTTAGCAGCACTTTCCGGAGACTGGAGGATTGAGAGAAAAAAATGGAGCCGGGAAAAAAAAGAAAAACACAAGGTGGTGAGAGTGTAGCGCTCATTCACACAAAAACATCAGCAAAAGTATTTAGAAGAAAATCTGCTCGTTTCAATCAAGCTTAATTCTATTTTGATAATTGTGGGGTGCTGGCCGTCTGGGCCCGGCTCGGCGGGGAAGCTGTGACTTGTGTACGAGACTGACAATGAAGTCGGGTAACAACAGCTGCTGGATGGCGGGCGAGCTCATGTACCTCGACGCTCAAGTCTTGTCAGTCACATTTCCCCTAATTAACGAACATCTGCTTTCCATTTTCGGTTACACTGCATCGCCAGCTTGTCTCGTATGAATTGCTGACTTCTGACCTCCCCCGAGGTAGGCACTCGCTGTCAGAAGTACCCGGCCAACGCTCTTTTTTCTACTTTTCTTTCCCTAAGGAAGAAAGAGGAGGTGGAGGCGAACTGGGTGGGTTCAAAACCCTGAGGGACCAATCATCATCAGGGACGGCCGACGCAGGAAGTGCGCTATTTGTTTTACGCTGCTATTGGTTCACGCATCCTCCTGTGGCGCCGGGCTGCCACTATCCGTGAAGGACCCAGAGTCCTCCTCCCATCTCCAGAGCTCTAACCTATTCCCAAACTAACCTGGCGAAGGTGTGTGTGTGTGCGTGCCTGTGTGTGCGTGTGTGTGTTTGTGTGTGTGTGTGTG
>NC_048426.1:4314228-4317329 GCF_013103735.1 Etheostoma cragini
CCCCCCCCCCCCCCAAATTTCCTGGTTCTCCTTCTTCATAAACATGAAATCATAGAGAGGATTAACTTCTCCTGTTACAGATGGCTCACGTGGTCAGAAAGAACAGGGGAGACACTATGTTTCTCTCACTATGACTCACTCTGAAGATAATCAATGTCATTCTCACACACACTCCCCACACGCTCTACACACACACTCTCACGCCGGTATGTCCTCTGGACGGATGCCTTTCCCTTTCTAGTCAAGTCAAACTATTGTTGTTCTAGTCCTGACCTCTTGACCTCAGTAATGGAATACCCTGGCGATTTCCAATACTTTCAGGTTTTTGTGCTGCCATTCTTCTATACAATACATTGTGGGGGATGTAACCACTGTATTCCATTTTCGCGTCCTGGCCATCTTCACAGCTCTCCCACATCTTCTGACATTTCTGCTGTTAAAACCGGTAAAAACACATGCTGTTACCATTCATATACGCACGTATCAATGTGTGTAGGTGAAGGGAAACAGGAGGTACAGACCCCAAACAGTCAGTACGCACACACACACACACACAAACACCACACATTGGAGAGTAACAGTCCAATGAAGAATTGAATGCTCAACATCCCACATGACAACAAGCAAAAACACAATCTTTCATCTGCCTCGTAATCACACATTTCCGACTGTTACACACACTGCAATATTCAGCGCCAGTCCCGTACCTCCCGATTGGGTTTGGAAGAGAGAGAAACAAAAGGGTAAATGATTACATTTAAAAAATAATTAACAGATGGGCACAGGCTGAGGAGAGGGAGGGGAAAAAATATGATTTTCTACAAATGATTGCATTCTCTCTCCCCTTTGGTGTGAAAAGTAGAATCAAGAACACTTTTAAATAATTTGTTCAATTTGTTCCACAGCCAACGAAATGCGGCTTGCTGGAAATTCAGATTCATTAAAACTTAATTAATATGCATCATTATGTAAATGAGGTTGCAGTTAATGAGTTCTTAAAAGAAGCCTTCCTTAATTAGTTCACTTTTAATGGCATCATCATTTATCTTTTTTCTTTGAAGCAGAATGACGGCACGGGAAGTAGCCGCTCCCAAAAGTACTCGAAATTTAGCATTTTTTTAATTATTCTTATTTTCTTCATTTTTATATGATTAAGAATACATTTAGGGTACTTAGTAAACGAGGGAAAACGTCAACTCTCAGTTCTTTGCTTTATTTGAAGACAAGGCTCTCTGTAATGACAAAAAAAGATGCGTTCCACCTTGATGTTTGTGGCCGTTAGGTTGGAAATAACTGTAGGGTTCATCATAAACACCATTTTTAATTTCTCATTTGACATTATGCAACATCTGGACTCGTGCAGCATTTCTGAAACCGGCATATGGAAAGGCTCCATCCCTTCCCAGCGACAGTGTGAGCATGCCGTGAAGGCGAGGCCACGGCGGAGAAGGCCACGGCGGAGAAGGCCGCGGCTGCGAGGCCTCCGCTCCGTTTCATGTTGTCAGGAGCTTACCTCCAGTCCTAATTGATAACCGCTGGCATTTGATCTGAAGGCGTTCAAACACCCAGTCTATCTTTGTGCCGCCAATAAGACGAACCATCTGTTGTTGCCCAGCCCGCCGTTCATTAAATCTAATTTCCTTCAGCAGAAATAAGGTTTTAATTGTACATCTCGTGAGCGGGGTTACCGCGAGCTGAGAGTAATGGGTTTTTTAGCGAGATGGGAGGGCTGCAGCCTGTGAGGGGGGGGGGGCGTATGGGAGCGATGCATGGAAGGACGATTGATTTAGATTGTGGAAATCTGTTTCATTCACTGGGGTAGTTCTTCACCAGGGAATGTGACAGATGATTGCGCCGTGACAATATACAGTAGGCATGGTTGTTAGCAGCAGAGCGTCTTATTGGCAGGTGACAAAGAGAAGGCACCACTTTGATACGTGATGGGAAGATTAACATCAGCATTGCATTGCTTTGAGTGACTCCCCATCCATCTGAAAGTCTACTGTCTGGAGCACATTTGCAACATGACATCAGCGCTGAAGCATCTTGCAAAAGTGATGCATGCAGACCTATAGCACCTGCTGCAGTTGACATGGTACAATTTAAAGTTGTATACATTGGAATTTGAAGGTAGGTAAAGTTTTTGGACTATGTTTAATGTTGATGAGCATTTTGTTAATGATGGTAAAATAAAGATAACTCAGGCGTTTCTTTAGGGCGGAGTTACCTTGTGAGTTGTAGCAGTGCTCTAAGGCAGGAGTCTTCAATGTTATTGAGGCCAAGGGCCACTTAGCTGAAAGAAAAAGTACTGTATGAATTTAAGTTGCATTAAACTGTCCCAGATGGATGAAAGTGAATGGCTGCGACTCCTTGACTGTATAGCTACCTTATGTATGTCTCTTGTATACATATAGGCCAATTTATCTTGTTTCAAAAAAATGTTTCAATTATTTAAATGTATCTTTTCAGACATTTTCATTTTTGGCTTTCAAAACGTTATTTTAAACCAGATTTGCTGGCCCTCCTGCACTAACACTGAGGACCCCCTAGGGGTCACAGACCCATGTTGAATATCTCGGCTCTAATGTAAGCCATTGTATGAGTAGCCGTGTAATAAGCCATGTAATAAGCCACAATGACCAAGCCAGTCGTTATTGTGAATTGAGCCCCTTCAGTCTGATTGAAGACCTTCTAATTGGCCTTAATGACCGGCTCGATCTACCAGGGATGGAATGTAACACAAGTTCTGTACTACAAATGTTGAGGTACTGGTACTTTACTTGAGTCTTATACACATACTGCTTCTACTCCACTACATTTCAGAAAGAAATACACTACTTTAGTTACTCCACTACATTCATCTGACAGCTTTAGTTACTAGTTACTTTAGTTACTAGTTACTTTAGTTACTCCACTACATTCGTCTGACAGCTTTAGTTATTAGTTACTTTAGTTACTAGTTGCTTTAGTTACTCCAATACATTCATCTGACAGCTTTAGTTACTAGTTACTTTAGTTACTAATTAATTTAGTTACTCCACTACATTCATCTGACAGCTTTAGTTACTTGTTACTTTAGTTACTAGTTACTTTAGTTACTA
>NC_048426.1:4317429-4327181 GCF_013103735.1 Etheostoma cragini
TGACAGCTTTAGTTACTAGTTACTTTAGTTACTAGTTAATTTAGTTACTTCAGTACATTCATCTGACAGCTTTAGTTACTTGTTAATTTAGTTACTAGTTGCTTTAGTTACTCCACTACATTTGTCTGACAGCTTTAGTTATTAGTTACTTTAGTTACTAGTTACTTTAGTTACTCCACTACATTCATCTGACAGCTTTAGTTACTAGTTACGTTAGTTACTAGTTAATTTAGTTACTCCAGTACATTCATATGACAGCTTTAGTTACTTGTTACTTTAGTTACTAGTTGCTTTAGTTACTCCACTACTTTCATCTGACAGCTTTAGTTATTAGTTACTTTAGTTACTAGTTACTTTAGTTACTCCACTACTTTCATCTGACAGCTTTAGTTACTAGTTACTTTAGTTACTAGTTAATTTAGTTACTTCAGTACATTCATCTGACAGCTTTAGTTATTAGTTACTTTAGTTACTAGTTACTTTAGTTACTCCACTACGTTCATCTGACAGCTTTAGTTACTAGTTACGTTAGTTACTAGTTAATTTAGTTACTCCAGTACATTCATATGACAGCTTTAGTTACTTGTTACTTTAGTTACTAGTTGCTTTAGTTACTCCGCTACATTCGTCTGACAGCTTTAGTTACTTGTTACTTTAGTTACTAGTTACTTTAGTTACTCCACTACGTTCATCTGACAGTTTTAGTTACTAGTTACTTTAGTTACTAGTTAATTTAGTTACTCCAGTACATTCATGTGACAACTTTAGTTACTTTACAAATTGAGACTTTTGCACACAAAACCTTTGTAGTTTGTAAAACTGATG
Source organism: Etheostoma cragini (assembly GCF_013103735.1). Lineage (NCBI taxonomy): Eukaryota > Metazoa > Chordata > Actinopteri > Perciformes > Percidae > Etheostoma > Etheostoma cragini. Next base: position 4,318,255 of record NC_048426.1, read on the forward strand.
TTTTACTATGAAGTCCAGCTGAAATAATGACACCATTAAACTCACATTTAACTGTTTGGATCATCCCTGTTTCTGAGGATTTTTCTTGACTTAATATTAATAATGTTCTAACAATTTTTTTTTAACAATGAACGTCCTTTACATTCAAGCCATTGCTAAATGAGTTGCTCCAAAGCTAATTAAGACCTTCAGCTCCCGACAGCTCTCTCTGGATGTCTCAGTGTGACAGAGTCCATCATGTTTTTTTAATCCTCCATTTCCTCCATAGCTACTAGTAACTGTGTGGAGGGTGGGGGGGGTACAGAAGCCTTGTATCACATGGATGTGCCGACAGTGTTGTTATCATTACTTAGAATCCCTTATGGGGGAGAAAGAAACCACGCACTGTAGCTTTAAGTACAATTACCTGATGACCTTTACATACTTTAAGTTAAGCAATTCTTTTAATGCAGGACTTTTACTTGTAAGAGAGTATTTTTTACATGGTGGTATCAGTACTTTCACTCATGTAAAGGGTCTGGATACTTCTTCCACAACCCACCACTGCTTATGAATAACAGGTGAGTGACGTAAGTATGTTTTCATGTTTCTTCAACCTTATTTGGCGGTGGAGGGGGCCACTTGGACTTTAAAGTATTGAAAAACAAAAGGTTGGGCTCTTGAGTCATCTTGTGATAAGAAATTAATATGACTGTTTTGGAGATAAGTAATGAAGAAGGAGTAATCCCCTAATTACAATTGCTATATTTGATCTTAAATGACAGAGGAGTTTTTAGCTTTCATAAATCAAGACTACCTGTGAACCATATGACACATTCCCTCCTGTCATCCTATACATGGATCATTTTGGCATCTACTGTTATGTATGGAGAGGCAGTGGGTACTTGCAGATGACACTAAGGCCATCCGCTATGTGATTCTACCGCCCACCAGATTCTTCAATCTGCCAGCACCTTGAAAGAGCTCCAACAAAGAGGAGATATAAATAAGACTTACTCTTGCTACTCGTTTCACTGGCCAACTTAGCTGAGGGTGTCGCCTTCCTTTGTGATAATAGAGTTGTTTGCAAGACCCTCGCCTGATGGGTTTAGCAAACTATTTTAATTGCCATCTGTGCAAAAGATGTACCTGGCGTGTTAACCAATGAAAGAACATTCAGTCAGCCCACAGGAAAAGGGAACAACATTTGTTCTGCTGAATTGGTGCAGGCTTAAAGTATCATTCTGATTTCTTATCATCAGAAAAAAATGAAATGACCAAATCCTGTAGCTTTAAAATGCACAAGTCAGCAGTCTTGCAGTGTTACAGTTGGGTTTATCATCTTATGGGCTATTATTCAAATTTACAGAATTAGCCAAATTTTGGAAACTGACAGATAATTGACTAGATTGGATAGACACTGAGATTATGCTCACCATGTAATCCAGCTGAGATGTTATCTAAGCAAGGGGTTGCCTAAGCGAGATCCGGGGTCCCCCAGGGGTCCTGGGGGGGTTGTTCCCGAAGTCCAGCAAAAAAGAATCATTCATTTTTACTACGATTCCTTCCATAAATAACACAATTAAAGAAGGCATGATTATTTTGGTAATGGTTGTTTATGCTTGATGGTGTCTTAAGCCCCCAACATCTCCTTCCAGGCAGCGCTGCAACGGTTGACTTAAAGGCACCTAACCCTAACCTTAACCCAAACCAAACCAGTGCCTAATCCTAGTGCCTTCCAAGCAACTCTGGGGGCAAAAAACACTACACGTTTCATACACTTCCTCTAATAAAACATCTAAAAGCAAAAATCCTATTAGATAGAGGAACCTTGGACAGGAAACTGTATCAAATGGTGGTCTGTGGTCTAATTTGTGTCATTTTAGGGGTCCTTGACATGGAAGAACCACTGATCTACGTGATCATGTAATGCAACAGATCACATTCTTATTCTTTCTAGAGATAAATTGACCCAAATCTACCAAACACAGCCTATGAGCTGTCACACTATGTGCAGAATGATTCTCTGATAAACACAGCTTTTATTATTGAAAGAATTAGAAGCTGTGGCATTGGAATGGCAAACAGAGCCACTGTGTAGCCTATTCTAAGTTCTACGGCAGTGGTTGCCAACCTTTTGACGCCCAAGATCATTGACCTCTGCCCTGCAGTGCAAGATCGATCGGTCAAATTATTGCTATTCTTCAGGAACTTTAGTAGTTTTCCAAACCTTCAGGTTATTGTACCATTGTATTGTATTGTAACTGGCATAAAGGACCAACGGTAATTTAACTGAACAACTTGGTTTTGAAAGGGACTTGCAAACCTCAGTGTTTTTCCATGTGTTATGTAAAAAAGTAGTCACCTTTAGTTTCCCCCAAGAGGGAGTGGTGTGAAGTCGGATAAATGTCAGTTGAGTCTGAAGAAAATATTAATACAAATGTTGGTTGTGGAGAAAGGAGTTAGCTTAAAAGACCTCTGCAGCGCTCCCAGCTACATTAGCTGCTACTAGCATAACGCACCACAATCGCTGACCACATGCTCGGTGGTCCCGTGGGGACAGTAGGAATCAAGAGAGACAAGGAAGGTGTATTTGTGGAAAGATATGCATAATATACAAAGTATATAACATATTGCTGCAAGAAGTAACGCACTGTAGCAACAACACATCTGAGAGTCCTGCATTGAGTAAGAGTGCATTTTCTTACTTATGGACCTAACATCCCAATTCTGAGACTAGTGTTGTGTTATTCATTCTTATAAAGGTCACATGATCTTGCTTTGAATCAACAAAAACCTCAATGCAAAAAAATGCCTAGCCAACAGGTAGTGACAAAACCCCAGTGTTGCACAGAAGAAGACAATTTTGTCTAATCAGAAGCCTGAAAAAACGCTGTTACCGGAAGACTATACCGAGAAGTCTGAGTGCACTGTGTCAGTCTCCGTTCCACAACACAATGTAAGAGTAACCATGACCCATGTGGAAACTTGTAGAAAGTCCTTCTAGTATTGTTACAAGTACTATCTTGGCCACGTCTTGCATTGCAAGAAACGTCGCCTCATGTGACGACTCAGAGGAGATGACGCCGTACACTCTGAAGTTCTAACCCCCTGTCTACACAACAACACGCAAACTGCCTTTGTTCAAGTCTTCACCGCAGAGTTTTGCAAAAGCTCTGTGTACAGTGACCTAAAACGCTGTGTGCGTGAGGACAAAAGGCCAGAAAAAGCTATGTTTAAAAAAAAACTACCATGTACGTGTGGACGAGCCGATGAACGCCCACATCTATGTTAAGCATTTGTGGCAGTGGGTGACTTGATTTGTTTCTAATTGTACTGATGTAATCTAATTATGCTTTGAAACCTTGTCTTCTCGGACTAACAGCAGAAAACAGAAAAGTGGCATCATCGAGCGACCTGTTTATGTGCGTTTCATGTGAAATCAATGTGATGTAGATGGAAACAAGCCCTGCAGCGTGCAGGCCATAATGGAGACAGTCAATGTGACATGTGTGCGGTACCCGGTTCCTGGGCTCTGTTCAGACTTACATTTGGATCCACATTAACATAGATGCCCGTTTAGCGTGCAACACTTGATCTCTCTTTCCTCTAGTGCTGGTTGGACAGACATGAACAGAGGTGACATGCTGCCCCGGAGAGAGAGACATAGAGAAATGCAGAGAGAGAGCGAGGAGGAAGAGGTGAAGGCTTTCCCAGACAGGGTGGCTTCATTCAACCCCCCCAGCCCTGGCCCGGAGCAAAACAGACGGGGCTGGAACAAGGAGAGGCAGCAATGTGTGTGTATGTGTGTGTGTGGTGAATGTTTTTTGACAGTTTAACAGATGTGATGTCCAAAGTTGGGCCAGGCCGTTTAGCGACGCCCTTCCGCATTAGCAGCAGGACGGACTGGATGAAATGATGGACTCTAACATGTTGTTGTTGCTTTGCTCTTTTGTCTCGGATGACGTGGTGGGGAGAAAGAAGAACCGAATTTAATGTCAGATTGATATGTTTTGTATGGAGCAAGGCTGTTTGTGGTGGCAGGACAAAAAGGCAAGGCTGCAGTAATAAAAATTGTCAAATGAAAGACGATGCTCATCGTAAGAAACAAGCAATTTTACTTCTTTTAGTTCTCTCTTTTTGATTCCTGACCGGCAGATGTGTCTCCATAGATGACAGGAGAAGCAAGACAGGGCTGCCTCAGGCGCTCCCATCCCGCCATGGGAGGAAGTTAACAAATGACACACACACACATTCACACGCACACACCTAAGTGTAGGCTCTACTTCAGTATGGTCAGGCTGACACTCTGTGCTGAGGTGGGTTCCTGATTCAGGTAAGCCTACGGAACTTTATTAAAGGCGCCTGGCTGTACCATCTCTCGTTAGGCATCGATCAGTTTCATTTTGACCACAGACATAATGTCAGCGAGCTGATGTTAGCTACTAGCCGTTTGGAAAACGCTAATGACGTTACATCCTCGTTACAGGCTTTACAGGCTAGAACACACGGTGAATTACAGCCAGTAGCTATAACTATTATTACAGCTGCAGGACCTCGGGAGAACCGTCATATGAGCGTGCCCACTGCCCAGTGCAGGGCGACATGGGCGGGCTGAGTCCGCGGGTCTGCTCGCTGTCCATCATCGTATAAAGCCTGCCCTGCTAATTTAATTGGTCCTAACAGCTCTTGTTGGAGCACAGTTGCTCCTCACGGATCAAGTCCAGACTGGCATCCGGGATATATGCACTGTACACTGTTGTATGGAATTGGGATATTGATAGAAATGAGTAGTTGTTTTCATTGATTTAATAGCTGTTTTTATAATAGATTGCTTAATAGTTTGTTAGAATTCTTCCCGTTTTGACAGCTCCTCTAGTGTATTGTTGGACAACAGTGTCCATCACATCAAGCAAAAAAATCAAGCAAATTAGTTGAGACGTTGTTGAGTATGCCAAATTCTGTCACATTACATACTCAAAGCCTGCTTCAAATCAATATATAGCATGGGATGCGACTTACAATATGTCCCATTGAAATCTGGACTCTGTATTCAACCAGTTATTGCGTCTGTAGCATCATCATCACAACAACCATGACCTCTATTCTAATATGAATTTGAACCACTTCATCTCCTCCTCAGCTTGTTGTCTGACGGACAACATCCGTTTACTCCCCCCCTCAAATGTGCATTATACAGCCGGTATTCTTTAAGTTTGAGAACCTGTAACTCTTGTCAAAGCACTTCATCCAACATGGAAACATGACTAAACTCCTTCCTGTGACTGCAGCCTGAAGCTTCCCCCCCCCCTACCTCCACCCTCACCCCGTACCCCCTCTGATTTACTGATTCCAGCATCTACACTTCTATTTCCACGCCTGCAGATAAAAGCAGAGTGTGTAAGCAGAGTGTGTAAGCGGTTGGCTGGGGCAAGTTGCAGGCTGTATTTAGAGCAGCCGAGCGGACCGGGCCCCCCCTTTGTTCTGAGCTTGATGAGGAGGAAACCCTGCTAAGCTGCGAAGAGTTCTCATCATCACCCTGCATCTCCGCCAAGCTGCTCAGCCCCGTGCAGCGCCGGGGTGGAGGCGGGCTGCTGATTGACAGGATAAGAAGATGCCTCAGCGGAGCGGGAGAGATCTCTATCCCCAGCTCACATGTGCCTCCGTTGGCTGGCTTGGGACGCAGGAAAGGACTTCTGGGAGGAGCGGCTCGCCGTCACTAAGGAAAGGGTCAAAGACATAGATAGACAGATAGATACTTTATTCATCCCGAAGGAAATTTTAGACATGCACAGTCACGAACTGTTGCACCAGTACACGTGTGGTTTCAATCTTTTGAATCTTTTTCAGATAGATATTTAGCTCCTGGTTTTTAGGGAAGGGGGGCCATAGCTGCCACTGAAGGCAGGCGCTCAAAGAAGTATTATAGACGTATTATACTTGTAAGTATGCATTTAAAAGTCTGAGGATAATCAATGAAAAGAAAACTACTCAGTGTGTAGAAACAAATATTACTGATGCATTATTATGCATTTTGCATCATTTGGATTGAGATTTTACATTCCATTAGGAAAGATATTTTTTAGGCCAAGAGAAAAAAGACAAAGCTTTGTTAAAAATGCTTTCGGACCCAGATTACATTTATGTATCAAAATACATTAATACATGTAATAAATATTTTTTTACTTCAGCATTTCTAAAATTGTTGTGGTTTTGTGATTCTGTGGTTACTATGTTAATATTTGCCTTGCTGTTGAATAATAACCATATATCTCTAAATTGTGTGATGGTCAAAAACCTAATATTCAAAAATTAAACAAAAAATATTAATAAATCGTCATGCGTTGAGAAAACGATCCTGCTTTTTTAGCCAAATCAACTGTTTAAAAATCAATTAGATCACCTGAAATATGCACTTTCACTAATCTAAAGAACTATTTATTTATTTTTAATTTAATTTTCAATCCTGCCAATGTCAACAGTCATGGCTGCTAATGAAATCCAGAGCATGATCTATTTTAAATTGACCCACCCCTCCAGTAGATCAACACGAGGGTCTGAAGCTTGAGTTTATATTTATGATTTATGATGAGGGAAACAGCAGTCTATTGGTCAGCATCACAGTGATTCCCTACATGCAAGACATCAAGTTGTTCTTTCAGCTCGACTATGAAAAGTTACTCAAAAAACAAAACATGCATGCCCCCCCTCCCCCCCTCCCACCCCCTTCCATAACGTTCTGCATCAACAAAGCAATTTGTTTCCCCGGAGTGTGCTAATTTCTAGATTTCACAGTGCCAGGTGTTACGTCTGCCAGTCATTACATGAAAATCAGCAAAACCTTAACCACGGTGCTTATCCCCAGCACAAAACGCGGCCGGCTGAATTCTCACTGATTTCCGGGCGAGGATGGGGGGGGAGTCAGGAAAAGCAGGTTAAGTTCCTAAGTGCATGTTCTCTTATTTGTGTTTTAAAAAAACACCGAGCTGTCTGACAGACAGTTTTCCTGATTCCTCATGCCCTCGATTTGGATTTTTTTTTTTTTTTTGCCTCAGACAAAGATCTGTGTTTTTTCGCATTAACAATTAAATGTGCATGCCCTTAGCAGCCTGGTGACATGGAAAGATACCATATCAATAATGCTGTGCGATATTAAATACAGAACGCGAGAAAGGCTGAGAGCGCTGACTTCATCGGTTGTTTTTAAGTCATAGTTTGCACCGTGAACGACCCCCGCAGACAGCAGCGAACATGAGAGAAAACACACACACTTTGGTTTCCCATTCCAACAAACAGCAGGTTGAATACAGGGTTAAATGAACAACATAAATAATATAGGTCCCAGCGTTAAATGCAGGAGAAAATAAAGGAAATTGGAAAAGAGGGCAGACATGTCACTGGTGCATTTGATAAATAACATATATGAATTGAGATGATTTCATAATCCCTTACTCAGTGTCCGCTGCTGTGACCAGTGGGTATTGTTATTTAGTGAAACACAATTTCTTTCAAATCCTCATTACTTGCAATGTAAATATTGTATTTTCCGCAGAAATGATGCTGTAAATTATTATTATTATTTATTGGAATGTTTTCAAGTATAAGATGAATTATTGTGCCTTTTTTTACCATGCTGGCATAATGTGATTTATTTCAGGACGCCGGGAAAATAATTGTGCGCTCAAGATGTGTTGAGATATATTTGGAGCTGTTAATATTTGGCATTAATTATGCACATGTATGTTAAACTAATTAAATCAATCAGCTGCAGACATAAGTGAAGAACAGAGCCATAAAACGGTGTGTGTGTGTGTGTGTGTGTGTGTGTGTGTGTGTGTGTGTGTGTGTGTGTCATGATGTTTTTACACATTCAAATTATCAACCACTCACACTCTTAACATTAATATTTTCTCTTCCTTCTCTGTTTCGTACGACAATGATTCTGTTGTTTTTCCTGTTCTTTGTTTTTGAAGTTTTTTTTTTCCAGCTTTATTTATTCCTCTCATTATTCACGTACGATAAGTGAAAGCGTCATTTGAAAACAAAGTAATTTATTTTAAGGAAAATCCACACTTGATAAATTATTTAAGGCTGCTGGGATTATCAGTGGGAAGTGGAGTGAGTGTGTGAGTATGCGCGCACGTGTGTGTGTGTGTGTGTGTGTGTGTGTTCTGCAGGCAAGAGTTGCATTCAACTCTTCTGATGTTAAATAAGGAGACACTAGCTGAACGCTCGACGCCCAAATAATTGGTGACTTCCTCAACTCATACGCACTGTTATTCAAATCTGGCCTTTGTTGCTCTTGTTTGCAGCGATGTTAATTAGGGAGCGACCCCCTTCAAGAACACACACACACACACACACACTCACACCAGTCGAGTGGATACTTCCGTGTGTTTTCATAGTTCTGTCTGTGACTTCATATTTCTCTCCGGAGTTCCCCACCTGCTGACAGCATCACACAGCTGGAGGCAGCCCATCTACTGAGGATTCAGATGTATGAGGATAATTACATTGTGGAGTGTTAAAAGCATTCTTCCATAGGTAGCTACAGTGTGATGAATGTACACCCAAAACAGCCAACATCTGCTGCTACCTTTGTTTTTTTTTCAACTTGCATATTCAATTAGTTTTTAAATGCATAATTATTATATTCTAATATAAATCGATAGTAATCTTAAACAGCAATTTGGCACGTAATGAAAGCAAAGTTCTGGGACTCTGACTCGGAGTTGGAAACTTTTTTCGATTCAGCTATCAACGGCAGCTGAAGTGTTTTCCTTCCATTCCCCAGTAGTTTGAATCTGCAGTAAAGTTGCAGGGTGATAGAAACACTCAAAGAAAGTGAGAGTCAAACAAAGGCACGGCGTTCTCGTTTCACTGTGTGCCTGTGCAGCTGAGGTGAGGAAGACGAGGGGATGAAGGTGGAGGACATGGGGGGGGGGGGG
>NC_048426.1:4327191-4337992 GCF_013103735.1 Etheostoma cragini
GCCATCCTTCCTGTCAGCGTCTTCCTGCTTTGCTTCAACCGTCTCCCCTCTGGTGGCCACGCCCTCCTACGCTGCCAGGCCACGGGCGCCGGTGGGTGGGCAAAGGCAGGGAGCCTCACAGGAAACAGGAAACCATGAGAGAGAGGAAGCCACGGGGGTGAGAGGCGGCAGCGGCGGCGGCGGCGGCGGCCTTGACGTGTCACAGCTGCCACAGTCGCTCTGAGAGAATGACTCTGCCTGGCAGGCTTACTGTCCCAATTACTCCCCCGTAAACAAAGGAGGAAGTTTTGCCCCATCGTGGGCACATCCTTCCTTACCTCCCAACACACGCATCCCCGTCCCCGACGCCATCACAGCAGCCCAGCGAGAGTTTCCGCTCTCCCTCTTTCTGCCATCACATGAGAGGCGTCGAAATGCGCCGCAGCCCTTCGCTAAGGTGTCACTTATGAAAGGCGCCGTCCCCGCTGAATACGGACGGCAGTACTCGGGTTCACACGCGGCGCCCTGCTTTTTTGTCTCCCTGTCTCCTCATGTCTTCTGATTTGTTTGAAGATGATGACTGCCTGCTCTTTTTAGGTCTGTAGCGAGTGGCGTCGGAGCGGGAGGCACATGGCTTCACAGCGCTCACACATCTTCCTGAAAGCTGCGGGAGGATGCAACCTGCTTCAGTACAGGATGCAGCCCGGCTCCTGGGTCGGCCTGGACGGGTTTCAGCTCAGTTTGGCTTTGGTCACCAAACTCGTTCCTTTTTCAGGCCATGATCACGTCAAATGTCCTGTTAATACATTTTAGGGTTAGAATAAATGAAAGATGTCTTTGGAAACACGTCATGCTCATTTGGCCTCCGAGCAGATACATTGTCAGGCATGTGCACAGGGTTAATAACGGATGAAGTATTACAGATATCATTTTAAAAAATCCTAATCAATCCATATTACGTCCAATTATATTATAGTTGCAATTTGAAGGATTACTTGAATACATTTGTGATTGCCTTTAAATATGGTTATTTATTTAATTTTTAAATTTGAATTATGCCAGCATGATTTTTTAAGGGTGATTTGATATGGTCATCACTGAGTATGCAAAATGCATGTTTTAAGATGGAAAAAAGAAGAAGGAATATTTGTGAGACTCAAATTTGAGGTGTGTTTGATTGACAGGTAACTCTGGCTAGCAGTGGCTGTGTTATGTTACTGTTACAATATGATCAGTTTTCTTCAAAACATCAAATGGTCATGAATAATTAATCAAAAACAAAGGACAAAGGTGAAGTTAAAGCTGTAGATTCTGTCTCCCCCATGAGGGATTCTAAGTAATGACAGCACCACTGTCGGCGCGTCCACATGATACAAGCCTTCTGTGAACGTGTACCTCCCCCACTCCTCCTCCTCTTCCCAGCTGCTAGTAGCCAAGGAGGACACGGAGGATTAAAAATACATGATGGACAACCGTCTGAACATAGTCCTACTGAGACATCCAGAGAGAGCTGTGTGGAGCTGAGAGTCTTAATGAGCTTTGGAGCAACTCATTTGCTAATGGCTCCAACATAACGGACATTCCTCAATATTCAAATGTACACACTTAAACTATTTTTTCAACCTGGAGCCTATATTCCAATGTTTTTGATCTTAAGTAATGGCAACGTACATGTTACCTTATGAAACAATAACAGCATTGACACATCCACTGTTCTCCATCCACCAACCTTCTCTCTATGTGGAATGTGTCATAGTGCGCGTCAACTGTCAGCATCAAATCCAAGCTTCCCATTAATTTCTATGGGAGCAGCAGTGGGGGTGTCAAGTTGACCGCTTCTCATTTGACTGGATTCATGTTTATTCAAATGAGGAGCGGGCATCTCAGCTCACCGCCTCTAATATTAAAATATTTTAAACCATACTTTGTCGATCTGAAAAGAAGACAGGTGTCACATCTGCGTAGCCTTTTTTTGGCAAAAGTATTTTTTAGAAACACATTTCGGTAATCAAAGAGATTCCTTATCCCAAACAAGCCACCAGATAGAGCCACTGGATGAGTTGGTCCAATCAGCTTTAGTCATCGCATTTCTTTTAACTGAAAATTAGGCCCTATGTTCCCACAGATTCCACATTTTTCAGATTTGTTTAAAAAATTAGGCCCTGTGTTCCCACAGCCCTATGTTTCCCCATTTCTAAGATTTTTCATAAAATTAGGGTTAGAGTTAGTAACATCAAATTGGGAGAAAACCGGATACAATCAAATACAAATTTGATACAAAATACTAATTTTGGAAAAAAACTGTAGAAATGTGGGATCTGTGGGAACATAGGGCCTAATTTTCTATGAAACAAATCGTGGAAATGCGGGAACATAGGCATGCTCCCCTTGCAGATGAGCTTTGTTATCTAAAGGCTAACGTGTTTTGTCCTTCAGGGTCTGCAGCTCTTTTTGTGTTGTTGTATTTTACCATTTTTTTCATGTTGTTCAGTGTCACTGGCACAATAATAGAAGTGAATTTTAGTTTTATTGAGATGTGCAGGTTCCCAGTAGTCAAAATGGAGGTGTGGCTGTTCTTCTCCGGCTGTATGAATGTTTCTATTCTATTCATACCTACATGTCTGAGCAGCTACGATAAATTAACAAACCAACTTGAAGTGTCAGTCTGAAGAATCATTTCTCTGTTCTCCATTAAAACAGCCGGACTACAGATCCTCCCTTTCCATTTTGCTGCCTGTCTCCTTCCATCCCCGTTCCACGACTCATCTGTCACTGCTGTTATTTTTCCACGTGCCTCGGAGCAACAACACAACCTCCTTCCCCCCTGCCTTTGAAGGAGTAAACCAAACCGGTGAGCTTAACGCATTTCTAATGAGCCAACGCCGGTTGGAGTCTGGAGATTAGTCATCTCTCGTCCCCGGCAAGGATCACGTTCGCCGAGACGCACCATGTATCATCCCCGCGCCGCCATCAACGCCTCGGCAGAAGCACCAAAAAATGAAAAAGCGCCTCCATTGCGAATAATTGACTTCGTTTTGCTGATGTCATAAAAAATTCCCTAAAAAAATCAGTGTTTGTTTGGCTGCTGGGTTCATAAAGAAGCAGTTCGAAGGATTTAGGAGGGAATCTCTTCTCGTTGGAGGAGGCAGTTCCTCAATTACTGTTTGACAGATGGCATTGTCTTTAGATATGCTGTCATATTCATATAAATAAGCCTCGGTGGCGTCATCCATTCACCAGTGACAGATAAGAGAAGAACAAAGTGCCTGGCAGGTGCTAAGAAGGGCCTTTCTAAGTCACGGCTGCATACAGAGGAGATCTTCTCTCTGTTATTCCCTCTCTCCGGCTGTCTCATTAGCAGCTAGCTTTGGATCTGCAGAGCTGCCATGTCCAAGGAAGGGTCGTCTTTCTTCCGGGAAATGAACAAGGCGTCCCTCCTCTCTCTCGGAGCCCACTAATTACATAATCGGATTGCTGTGGAGATGAAAGTGGCTCAAATGAGGAAGTGAGACTATGTGGTTATTGCTACGGAGAGGCTACTAATTCCCCACCCTACGACAAAACTCTTCAACTGCACGTCTCCAAACCCGATCACTCGCTCAGGAGTTCACATCTCTCAGCCAGGGATCCTTTCTATATACTATGTAACCGATAGGGATGTTTATTATTAATTATTGAAGTGTTTGAGATGTGGTTCTCCTTTTGATTGGTGGTTGCGGCCTGTTATATATCATAAAGATCACATTGTTTGATATGGTGAAAAAAAGGACGGAATAAACTCACAACGTGCAGTGACAGGAAAATAAAATAAAAGGATTCATGTGATCCGTAACTGAGCCCTAAGTGACATTGAGGACAAGGCTTTGAAACAGCATTCGAACTATGATAACAAAAAAAGTTCAACACTCTTACTCAGAGTGTTTTAGCCTCAAAGTCCCGAAGAGGCAAAAAAATGTACAGTATTACAGAAAAATTCATCGATAAATAAACCTAGCATAGGTAAGAAGTGTCATGCTGTACAGACTGCAACCCTTTGAGGCAAATATGTGATTTCAGGATTATTTTTTCTTATTCATCATCTCGTGGTGACCCTCTGGCTTATTTGGCAAACCTTTTTCGGAAGCAATTCAAAGGTGCCAGAACATGTGATCCAGAACCCATTTCACCAACAACCATAGGCGTATGTTTTGGTGGGGATTTCGCTCTCTCCAATATTTAGAAGAGATTTGTTCTCCTTAAAAAAAATATGAAAGACAAGCCACTCCCCAATAGAGGGCTCGAAACATGTATGAGACACAAGAACTGTCTTCTTTTGCAGTATCGGGGGGGTAAAGAACACAACATGGCCGTGAAAAGAAAAGATAGATAGACATAGAGACAGAAAGACAGATTCGTCGTTGAGATGAGCATGACTATTAAAAAAATGATCTTTAAAAAAAGAAAAAATCCCCAAACGTTATGTTTAAGGTATGCAGAAAATGTTCAGCAATGCAGGAGAACAGTGTTTTCCATTACATAAATAAAGACATTTGCACCATGAATTTGCATGCCATGGAGTGTTTGACACCCATGTTTTTTTGCTTCATGGGGGATGACCCCCCTCCATTATTACATAATGTATCCTGCCTAATGTTAAACCAAACCTACACCATTGCCAACAACTGTGTGTTTTACATTCACAGAAAGCTATTGAAAACTATTAATCCCTATATTGCTTAAAGGATAACTACAGTTTTCTTTAACCTGGACCCTATGTTCCTGTGTGTTTGTGTCTAAGTGACTGATGGGAACAACAATCTGTGACATCGGTTTAGTATTAAGAGAGATCTCTGCGTTCAGCAGCGGAGAAACAAGCTACAATGAAAGTTAATAGAGCAATTTTCAGCTTGTATTCACCTTCACAAAAAGTGCTCGTTATGCCACTGACAGACTCCGATTAATTTTCTAAGTTTCTGATAACATTGTGGAAAGGATCCCTACAGAGAAAGACCTCTAAAACCTCTTTAAGAACTTTATGTTTAACCAGAAACAGATCTGAGATCACTAACCCTGAACCCACCAGACTCCATTTAAAAAACAATACAATACTTTTAGGGTGTATAGAGCCAACATATTTTCTCAACTAAATCGGTAATCTTTGTGTTTATTTCAACATGAACTAGAGTTGTGATGGTTGGAAAAGTGGAAAAATGACCCACCAAGGTTTTTCAATGTTTTTTTCCTTTCTCTCAACTTTAAATGAGATGGATTTTGTGCTGCTAAAATGATAGTTTATTTACATGGAGTTTGGTGGGTTTAGCTAACGCAGTTTTGTGGATGTTTTGATGTTTCAAAAAAGAATCTTACTCTTTAACAGAAAGATCAACCTCCTCACCCTAACCCTAACCCTGCTTAATTTCAATCAGTCACAAAAACATAGGGTCCAATGGGGAAAATTGTTTGAAAGAAACAATAGTTACCCTTTACAACCTCACAGAGCAACAACTATCTTCAAAACTGCATTAATTTGGGGTTGAATATTCCCAGCCGTGCTCCTCTTCCTCCACCAGGCCATCTGAGCGTGCCCGTAAACGAGCCCAGTGACCTGTAAGACGAGGTCTGGCCGGCCGCCTCCCTCCACCTGTAGCCTTTCACTTTCCTCACTGTCCAAACTGACATGCCTCTCTTAATTTGATTGGCATTTTCTATTTATTTACCATGCAACAGAGTGTTTCTCTGCTATTTGCTTCCAGATTAGCCAATAAGAAGCTAGAGGAGAGGCACCCCCTGCAGTAGTTGTGATGTCACCAATGCAGATTGAGTACCCAAAATGTTTCATGTTAAAGTGGAAGAGACGGAGAGGATGTGGGGAAAGAGCCAATTTAAGGGGTGAAATTTCAATGGTTGGCGCCTCTCTGTTTACCCTGATAGTTCATTTGTTTGCTGTGAGGGGGAGAGAATCTTCACTCACCAGCAAATGAATTGTGCATTTAAATTGTACGCCAAAAGCTAACATGGGTTCTGAAGGCCAATCAGGTGTCAGGGTTGTGGACATTTTGAGATATCTCTTCTTCCTTTTTTAATTCAAACCACAACCTGTCCTTTACAACAAGATCAGCATGGACTGAAAATCTCTGCCTACCAATTCATTTGTAGCATTTAGGAATGAAAGCCTTCCAGGACGGAGCAGGGTGAGAGTTTTTATTTTTTTATTTTTTTATTTTTTTATTTTTGCCAGCAGCTCTGACATTGCTTCTCTTGGTGGCAGCGTATCACCATCTGAATCTTTCCATCCACATCAGGGGAGCAGAGCTGTGACTACAGGGATTAGACTAATCACACATTCACCCAGGAGGCTGCACACACACACACACACACACACACACACATACAAGAGATCCTGCGTGAGCCATGACCTTATTTCTAATGTCTTTTCATGGCCTCTCATTTACTACAGCAGCACCCCGAGCTCATGCTAATGCACAGATTTCACCACGCTCTGTTTTACATAAGTAAACAGGGCTTTACATTATTCAAGTTTGCATTTTCCACTACTTTCTTTCATAAGCTGATGTAAAACGTCTTTTTATGAGCATCAATAGTACATTCCTCATTTATTTTCCTAATAAATCAATAGACTACAAATCACTGAGGGGGTGGGGTGGGGGGGCTTAACAAAAGAATGTCACAATGAGCAGGATTTTCCATACACAACATACAGCAGTGTGATCAAAGCGACAGTTTTCAGTTGAATATAGTGATATACACTGTGTGTACTGTGTGCACATAGCAAAGGATTCAGTGTTTCCCTACTGGAATAAATAAAAAAATTCCACTTTCCTTATCACTCACACAAATTACAGTTCTTTCTCCATTGCTTAAGCACTATTTTGGAAACAGGGACAGGTTTTTCAACACACTACGCACAATTAGCAGAACACCTCAGACGCACCTCATCTCTAAAAACCATATTTGCATTATCTTAATTGTGTTTCAACCAGTTACACACCGCTGTTGTTAACCCTAAAACACTTTTAGCAATTTTACTGCTCAGTGATTAGAGTACTGTAAATGAAGTACACAGAGAAAGTGCAAATATACAATATGTTCTACCAAACATTACACAAGACCAATGCTGCAGTATGAGGAAAATATCCTTTATTTCTCTCCATTTACCCAAATCAACATGGAGAATCACGACAAAACATGTCCCAGTTTTCATACTACAGCTACTACAGTACCGGGTATAACTCAGCAAAAAACAGACAAACTGTGCTACAAAAATACTGTGTCCAGGTTACAATTACAGTAAAAAACAGGAATAAATTAAAAGAAAGATCTGAAAATACTAAACTTGCCTGTTGCATTTTCATAGGGCTTGAACCTGATTGGTGTGTCTACGATCAAGCTATTGTTTGGTTACCTGATGTTTCACAGGTTTGGTCACATGACAGTCAGTGACATCATGATATACTTTGGTGTCTAATGTGTACGAGTGGGTTTAGTGTTTTGCAAAAAGTGTGAGGCTGACATTGTGCTTTTAGGTTTTGATATTTGTGTGATACTTTTTTATGTTGGTGTGTAAGCAACCTGCAAAAACTGCAAAAAGGTTTGTCTGAGACGTGCAAAAATACTTTGGTTTGTGCATTTTCTGCCTTTTTGTCATCATCGTCTAACCCCAGCGTAGAAACAAAAGAAGGGGGGAAGGAGAGAAGAGAAACAGGTCCATCAGATTCAGATGAAAACCGTTTTCTTCACCACCTCCTCCTTCCTCCTGCATTCTAATCAACACTCGGTGCTTCTAATTTATGAAATGTAATTCTGCCCTCCACTGGTATGAAGAAGGTGCACACACACACACACAAACACACACACTCACACTCACTCAGGAGGGGTTATTTCTTTCTCTAAACCATTGAGAAAAATACAGTGTGTGTGTGTGTGTGTGTGTCTGTGTGTGACAAAGTGTGTGTTTAGGGAAAACAAGTTTGAGAAGCAGGTGATTTGTATTACGGGTCTCCCTAAAATTATAATTATACTCTGACTTTTTTTCCCCCTGTTAAGCATAATTAGCTGGCTGTAATTTAGTTGTGATTCAGCAGCATAATAAGCATTTATGTTACACTCAAATTAAATGGAGTCAATGAATATTTTGCATGTTAGGGGAATAAAGCTAATACTGCACTTTACTGCCGACTGAACGTAATTATGGAGGCTGAAGATCCAGGACGCAAAATCATGCCTGTCTGATTACAAAAAATACATATTACTTTAATAAAGCATCACTCAGTGTTTGAATACACGTTTAATTTAACATTAATGCAATAATATTGATGTCATATATGGAGTTTTTTACAGTGTGTGTGTGTGTGTGTGTGTGTGTGTGTGTGTGTGTGTGTGTGTGTGTGTTTGCGTGTGTATGTGTGGGTGAAAGAGAGAAAGACCTTCTGATGCTGACAGAGTCTCAGTCTCCAGGGTCTAATCCTTATCCATGCAACTATTTTTTAGAGTGCTAATGTGTGCCTGCCTCTGTGTGTGTGTGTGTGTGTTTGTGTGTGTGTGTGTGTGTGTGTGTGTGTGTGTCTGTCTGTGTGTGTGTACAGGCAGCTCACCTCACTCTCCACCCCCAGTTCAACCTTCACCACCCACCACCCACCATCACCCTAGGGTGCCAGTAGAGCCTTTGTCACCCCAGGTGATGCCAGCAGCGACAGCGGGAGCGGGGTGGAGAGGGGGGGAGTAGACAACGTTCTTCTGGGACAGAGCAAAACAGCAATTCCCCTACGCACACACACACACACACACACACACACACACACACACACAATTTTGAATGATATCAAAGATCTGCCCCATCTACTGCCACCCACACACCCTCCAATACCTTTCAACTGGAGGAGCGGTGTAGTTGAGCGTCTGTGGTGGGTGGAGGGGATTGGGTTGAGACTGTGTGTACATCTATTCACTGTTGTTCTGAGACAGTTAATAGTATAACTTCTTAAATAATACTACTTAAATCTGCAAGAATGAGTAGTTTTGATGAAAGATGTGATTCATACAGAAAACACAACCCTTTGTTGATTTGTGAATGTGAACAGATATCAGACATGTGTGTTGATGTACAAATATGTATTCTTGACCCAAGACTTTACACATCTTCCCATGATAAACATGCAGAGGAGCATCGCTTTGGACCAACTTACCGGCATCATTACAATCTACATCATCATCATCACAAAAAACATTTTGAAAAGGTCACTAATGACTTTTAATATCTTATCCTATTTTGTCCCCAATTAATTAGTAACTAGTAACTAGTTACCACCCCTCTTAGTAACACTAGTTACTTAGAGGGCTGGTATCATTTCTAGTCCTTTTTTGGCTTCTAACCTCACTGCACAATGTTATACCGCGTGTGTGTGTGTGTGTGTGTGTGTGTGTGTGTGTGTGTGTGTGTGTGTGTGTGTGTGTGTGTGTGTGTGTGCGTGGTCATCAGTGGTGCACACACTACATTTCCACTGTGGGCCCTGACTTGAACATCAATAATTAACAATTTAAAGAAGATGATGTGAGTATGTGTGTGTGTGTGTGTGTGTGTGTGTGTGTGTGTGTGTGTGTGTGTGTGTGTGTGTGTTCACAACTGCATGCAGTAGGTCTACATTTCCAAAGGGGTCCCTGACTGGGGCATCAATAATTAACAATTTAAAGAAGCAGAAAAATATATATTTAGCTCCACAACATGTTTATGTTTTCGGGCTTGGCTAACAGCTTGACTTTCCATGCGGAATTTTGGAGAGTGTTAAAAGGATAGGTGCACAGGCACCATTTGTCCTGTTCATACTGACCTAAAAGATTCTTGCCTAATGTACTTTCAACAGAAGTGATGGAAGACAAAATCCACAGTCCTTGCTCTGTTACAATTTAGGTCAAAGTTTATGTGAAACTAACATGAGCCTTGGTCAAATCAAGTGGATATCTTTCACTTTTAAAAGGTAGCGTTGAAATGTGTGTAGCTTGCTTCTTCACAGACATCACTTTTGGATTTGCAACAAATACAAGTGGATATCGGAGAATGGACCGGACTCATGTATCAATAAAATGTCATAGAAAGCTTTTGATCCACTCCAGGAACATAACTGCGTTCCTGACTGTTGTGCTGTGAGACGTGTGACACAAAACAGTGTTTAGCTATATCGTGGGGTAAAAAATTGCATGTTCCGGTTTGATGTTCCGAAACACTTAAGTGTGACAAACATGCAAAGGAACAGGAAATGAGGAAGGGGGCAAACACTTTTTCACACCACTGTACCTTCAAGAGAGCTGGACAATATATCGTTATTATATAGATATTTTGATATGAGACTAGGTATTGTCTAATATTTTGTATGTTGTCTTTTCCTGGTTTTAAAAGAATCAATACAGTAACGTGATGTCATTTACTGAACTTAACAGACTGTTACAACTGTTATATTGTTTGCATTTACCTACGTAGTCATTATACTCACATTAATGATGATTATTTATCCAAAACCGGAAAGTGTAACACTATCTATTAACTGGTTTTTACATTTTGTGATATGTGCTTGTTTACTGTGGTGAGTGAGGGTGTTTCTGACCTATGGAACAAAACAAGCTAGCTGTTTCCCCTGCTCCCAGTCTTTATGCTAAGCTAAGTGAATCATAGACCAGCTCTGAACTTTTACACACAGATGTGAGATTGATATGGATCTTCTCAAAAAGAAAGCAAAAAAAGCGTGTTTCCCAAATTCCCAAACTATTCCTTTTAGTTTTCCATGCAGCAGTATATTCAAAGACGGGGCATTCAGAGTTCTCTACAGGCCAT